>NC_052144.2:434358-568285 GCF_016086655.4 Lepeophtheirus salmonis | reverse complement strand
TTGTGTAATGTGGTGAGGGGAGAGATGGTTTATTTTTTTTTACATGCAGGTGGAATCTTTGCAGGTGTTGGACAGAGATAGAAAGAGAGAGTAAGCAAGCCACAAGGACAAGAAATCCCGGAAGTTACAGAGAGGTATGGCTTTTTACATAAATGCTCTCATCATGGGAACTATTTGATTAGGCAAGTATGCATGTAGTAAATGCTTTTACTTCAATTGTTCTTGTATGAGTACAACTAGGAAGAGCATCTCTCTCATTCATGAGAACTTTTAATGGTTCATCATGAAATACATGTACAATACATACATCCCTCATCTAATTGTCTCTCCTTAAGCCGAAACAAACAAGGAATTATTGGAGATAATTGCTGATGTGAATGAAACGTCTTTATGATTTGTTTTGATGAATGAATGAGTGAGTGAAATCATAAGATTACAGGGATTCAATTATGTGGATCGCTCACTCAAAGGATAGCAAATGAACGCGGAAAATGAGAGGGAAAATATTGTATATTGGCTCGAAAATAACAACACAACTATACCGGATTAATTATAATATTATTCGTCAAAAATATTCATATGCCCTGTCAATTCTTTTAAAGACTATGGAACAAAAATAAATAACAAGCATGAATAAATTACATAAAAACGTGACTTATAGTGAATCAAGAATAGACAATCTTGAAATATCATATTAAACTATATTTATTTTATTTAATATGTCCTCCTTCACAAGCCTTGGGACGTCATGCCAAGTCCATGGTGTACCACAATTTCATGATAGAAGCTCAGAGCGAACACAACCTACATACATTCATCTCCAGCACGCCCCAAACTGCAAATTCCGGAGAGCTTAGGTAAGGGCTGGAGTAAAGCTATACGAAGACAGGCTATAAGTGTTGTTGCTGCAAAAGTTTAGGTTCTTTTTGACATTATGGGGACGTAAGGGACTTCTTTATGTTGTAAGCAGTCCAGATGGAGATGCCGTTGGCCTTTGCATAATTATCAGCACTGACAACGGTGCGGAGTAGATCCCACACGGGTTGCCCTTTTAGTTATTACCTCGACATTTTTACACTTAGGGATATGGGCTAAAAACAAACTTGTCGTTTGGTTGCGTAATAAAAAGTTGTACTTAAAAATAAAAAGTATAAATGAGTAGTTAATTATTACTTCCAGTTTAGGGTCCACACTCTGGATAAGGAGCGGAAAGTATGTTTCTAATAAATAAATCCCTACCTTATAGATGTCAAACAATTAAATCATAATTTTTAACCCTTCAAATACCATTGGGACCCTTCTACACATCCTTTAAATTTGATTTTTTCTGCATACTTTTCATATTTGTCGTAGCTAATCATCATCATTTTTTGACTTTGTTAATATCTTTAGATATTAAAAGAAACACAAGTTTTTTATATCCTCAGTCTAATATTAAATTCGAGTATATAATACCTTTGGGTCGAATGGACCGAGTATAATCTATTTATAGAGCTTACAACTTATTTTAAAATAACTAAAATAAAGGAAGTTTCAATATTTACAAAGAGTAATGGCTAACCAATTTAAACTTTATTTCCAACAAGCTCTGAAAAGCTAACTTCGTTGTTGTTTCTCTAATTATGTTACTTAGCAACTAACAGAAAATCACTGAATATTCTATTATAACGCAATTTATTCGTTCTTAATAATATGAATTCGTAATTCATAAATAATTAATTACCTATATTATAAATTAAAAACTTAGCTTTCGTGATAAATGTATAAAAAGTGTCAGGATTAATTATGGATCCAATTAACCCGACTGATATTATACGTCCAGTAAGTTAATTAGTATTTTAATTGTTAAATATCCTTTTACAGGGTGTGCTCGCTAAGTATCACATCAGTATTCATTTGGCTATGTAACTATGATAAGAGATGCTTATAATCTTTATAAATAATAAATACTATTGATATATTTACTTATAGTCAAAGAAATCAGTTGGAAAAATAATACTTCTCAGAGTGTCAAAAGTGATTAATCAAATTAAAGTTAAATTAACAATAAATTTGTCGAACAAATTATCATTTAACTACCTATTTATTTGTATGTATACATATATATATATAATGGATTTGATAATCCAGGACAGAGATTCTCAGCTTTTCAAATATAGCGACCCATTTTAGAGCAAGTAATCCGAAAACCACCTCAATCCTTAAAATATCTTATATATGTATACTTTCATTTTTTTGTAGAAGAAACTATGGTATTTTGCAATTACGAATTAAAGATTAATTTGGTAACGATACATTCCATAATTTCTACATCGGAAAAAAATAATCCCCCGGTTGTCATGATGTTTGAGGTCATTATGAAGACCCAAACCGAGATTCATACGGAATTGTTGAGGCTTTTGAGTCAAGAATGGCTTCTCTTCAAACATATTTGACTTAGACGAGCAGCCTTGACCAATATTGCCATTGTTTTCTTTCAAATTCTAGTCACTAAGTTAAAAAATAGTCATCCAGATACTGTCAAATTTGACAAAACCTTAACAAAAATTGACTAATTTAGCAATACAGATGGTAAAAACAATAATCTTGGTCCAACCAAAACAAAACATAGCCTAAACATGTTCATAACTGATTAAGATGCTTTGTTGAGGGACTTAGGGAATTCTTACATTGGTTTCGTTCTATGAAATTATATAACTTTCTTAATATCTTTTCACCAATTTATATCCTTATAATATTTAAATTCGTCTCAAAATCATTTAACGAATCTATGGCATTGGTATGGCGACCGTATTTGGGGTCGAGAACAACAGATTTAGAACCACTGATCCACTATACCAAATGGTTAACCGACTATTATTAAAACTGTTTCGACTTTTAGATTGACTATAATTCGATTCAACTATATAAAAAAGGTTAAAGTTTGGTTCATACCGGTCATATTCATGAAAATCTACCATATGTGTCATTCCTTGTCAAATCAATAGATATCAATAAATTATTTCAAGCTTCATGGATACAAGAGGACTCGTTTCATAATCGTAGTGAGTGAAGGATTCCAAAAAACGGACATTCAAGAGGGTCCTCCGAACAATTCCTTTTCTTTTATTCTATCTTTGTTTCTATTTTCTCTCTTCTTGTATGTCTTTGTTTCTATCTCTTATAGCTGGGGCATACGAATACCTATGAACTATTATTATGGGATTACTTGAAAAAATGAGTTTTTTCCTTAAAATATTGTCGTGGCCTTATTTAAAATATACAACGATATACAGTGTTTTTGGAGAGGTTCTTTTTTTTAATTGAAATTCATACTTTCAGCTATCGAATACAATACTTTTAAACTTTTTGAATTTATTCGTCTTGAAGCTATGAGTTTCTGAACAAAAAGCACCTATTTTCCACTTTAAACAAAGATTATTCGAGTTAAAAGAATGATGTAAACATTTAAATAATAGGTTTAGAACTTTTTAACATTTGGCTTTAAAATATATTAATATAATTTATCCTTATCTTCAACACCGAGGGCTTAAAACTGGCTTGAACCTTAAAAATAGACAAAAATAACAAAAAAGGTATGTCCTTTTTCTGAAAGCCACGAGGTCATTAAAAAAAAATTAAGCCATATTTGGAATCAAGCGATCAAACTCTATTAAATAGAACATATACTGTTTTTTATCATTTTTGCTGTTGGACAGTGTAATTATAATTCTTATAATATAGGATCTTATTAAACCCAAGTTGGACGAGATTAGTGTTACGTCACTGGATCATATTTATGATGACGTTACTTTCACAAGAGTGTTTGATGCGACATATTTTGTGTTTGAGTCGGATGGGACGTCAAAGTTTTGGAACCGATATATCCCTAGCCAAATTACAAACATGTTTTTTTGTTAATCTATAACTCATTAATCGGATGAGTGATTTTTCTAAAAATAAAATCAATTTCATGTTGACAAATTCAATATCATATTATTTTATTAATCTCTTTTTTTTTTTTCTTGTTTAAAATTGATTAATTAGCTCCAAAAGTAAATTTTTGTAAAGGTGAGTCTTTTAAAAAACAGTTTCAGAGTAACATAACGAGATTTTTTTGTCCGTTTTGCTTAAACTTACATTGTAGTTTCTAAGTAGGAACTAAATAAATAAATATACCACAAGATGTTCTTAAAAAAACATAATTGAAATGGAATCAGAAAAAATAATAAATAAATATATTATTTTTCATCTTCCAATTGAGGCTCATTCCCCCTTTGTTATTGGTTGTGAGTGATTAAAGAGTGAGAACAAAGCGTTTGGTTTCTCTATTGAGGTCATTTTATATTCTGTTTTGAATGTTTTAAAGTATCAGCAAGCAAAATAACTATAGCTTATAATGACCTCTGTCAGCTCAAATGGAACGACATAGCTCACTGAACAATGCACTCGGGAAAAATACTGCTAAAAAATACACACGATTTACATCACAATTTATACACTTCTAAATATACTTACCTTTGATTTGATTTTACAGAGATTCTTTCTGATGAGTATTTTTACGCACCCTGTATATACCAGGTGGTCCATTAAAATCTAAACACTTAGTAATTCATTAATTAATGAAAGTTGAGTGATTGAAATTAATTCATATTTCGATATATCAAAGCATAATCAATTAGTCACAAGACACAAAAAATCTGAACTCTCTAGTTGAACTAAAATTCGAGAAAATGACACTTGATCGTGACCGGCGAATTTCCAATCGCGCACTCCAAGCAGTGGGGAATCAAAAACGTTGGAGAGGAAGAAAGGCTCTTTAAAAAGACCAAACTGGACCTGGAGCAGTAAAAGAAAACAGCCAGGCTAATTTCCTAGAGTACATGAGGGTCTATGGAAGACATCACATCAGACGGTCCAAAGTGGGTGGAAAGAGTCTTGTGAGGATGGAGAGGCTACTCTTGACATCAGCAATGAAAAAAAAAAAAACACCATCTCCTCTGTTACAACACTCTTTTAATGAGTAATGAATTAGTCTTTGGAGATCTTTTGGACTCTTTTTTGAAATTTTTTGCCCACCTACAACCTTGATGGTAATCCCCCCGAATACACATCTTGGGTACATGTCAAGGCCTGCAGTGTCTTTCATTCAAACACTGAGGCCCCTCAAAGCCACTGTCGCCATCACTAGGACATCATAACAGAAGACTACATCTACAGCGTGTACCAGGCTATCCACGGCCTAGAAGCCATCATTGCAGCTGAGAGCAGTTACATTAATGATGAAAGGAGCTGGGATACACATCTATATATAATATTAATTTTGTTGAAATTCTATTGTTAATTAGTAAATTATATCTTGTTGAAGGTTAAAATTCAAAGTGTTTAGATTTGAATGGACCACTTGGTACTTACTGTATAACATTCTAAGATGTTATCTATATTCCATATTGTTGATTATATAATGATTAGAAGAGTAATTATATAACTACCTATACAAAGCAGAGTTTGTAAGTACATATCAATGAAAGAGGTCATGTGTAATAATTTAAAAATGTCATGAATACAATCCATGGATATATAATATACATAAGTAAGAAACAATTAAGAGCGGATATTTTCTCAATATCCGGAGGAACTATTGGGTGTAAAAAACTCTTGAAACGTATGCTTCCCGCTTCGCAAATCCAGGAAGTACAACACATCTTATTTAAAAAAATAATCAAGTACATTTATTAATGTGACAAGTATGAGTTCAATCAATCAACCACCTATGAAGAGAAGATGAACAATTGGACCATGTTCGTTTTACTGGGACCGGTTTTGCTCTTGACAAAGAGCCCTCGTTTAATATAACTTTGGTAAAAATCCAAACATATAGACATATATAGAATGGTTTTAATATTGACAAAAGGTCAAGTAAATTACTTTTTTTTTTAATAAAAAAAAGTCTTTTTACCATATAAAACAAAGTGGCACATAAAACTTGGATATTATTTATTAAAAAAGGCATTGAGAAAGCTTGAAATTTAATAAAAAAAGAGCCTCAATTATTTTTTCAACTTAAAAAATATTAACGGGAAAAAATAAAAAGGCCAAGAATATAATTTCTTAAAAGAGTTTACAAATATTACATTTAAAAAAAGAAAGAAAATGGTCTACTCTTGACTGAGATAATATGTAAAATTAGGAAAAGGAACGGCAAACAGTTTCTTAGAAAATTTGAAAATAATGTCAAGATGAAATTTAAACACAAAGGCTAAAGGAAATCTTGAATTGGATTAAAAGAGATTTTATTATAAAAAATGTCCGTTGAAAAAAAATATACATGGAGAAAAAAATGGACCTCTTAAGCAAGGGCCCTGCGCTAAAAAATTAATTTGTAATATAAAAATAAATAAAAAAAGTAATTACCTTTTCTGAACCAAAGCGTCATATGTTAATAGGAAAAATATGACATAATAAAATGTGAAAACAATTTATTAAAAAAGGCTATAAGAAGACTGGAATTTAATAAAAAAAGTAGCTCTAATTATTTATTTTTTTCTTTAAAAATTGATATTTATAAAAATCTTTTTTTTTGAAAATGTAACGAAAAAAAATTTGGTATAGTTGTTATTTTGTTAAATTGGTAGAATTTGTTTTAAAAAAATGATTTTTGTATTGATAAGCGAAGACGTGCCAGTCCTTGAAGGTGCATAAATAAATCTGAGGTTACAAGTTGTTTACATACTTGAAATGTGAATATTAGGAATTATTCAATTGTAAGTGTTTCAATTGATGTTCACAAATTGTGTGTATCGTTATTTAAGGTCTTTTAAACGAGGTTTGTCACCTCTCATAGGTGTCTACTCTCTGGAATTTGTAATTAAAATGATTTAAGGATATAATTTACTATAAAAAAAAGGTCTTAAATTAAATAAAAATGTGTCATCTAATTATTTTTTCTTCTACATATAATAAAAACCCTAACTTATTTTCTATACAAATCATTTTTTCAAAAAAGTAAGAAAAAAGAGTCCTGCATAGTTATCTTTGCCTCAAGGTATCGCCCACGCTAACACCAGCCCTGCGTGGTACACACCATGTAACTTTTTTTTTTTTGTTAGAGAGTTACAGAGATTAAGATGTAAATGGAGGGGGGTCAGATTAGTAGTATGTACAACACAACATACATGTTGTCTCAGGTCGAATTACTTTCAAACAATAAGGTTCCCCCCTTTTTATTTTTTCTAAAAAAAAAAAAAATGAAAAAGATTCCATAAGATGACGATGCTTTTTTTGGGTTAAAATATTATCTTTTCCTCTGTCTTCATCTTTTATTTTTTGAGTTGTTATTAGTTTTTGACGTAGTCGAAGTACAAAGGTGTTAAATATCTAAAAAAAAAACTGATTTTAATCTATTTTGGTTGTTCGCTCAACCAACCAACGACTGGTTTATGTATATATACATATAAGAGGGATGTAATCGGTGTTTTTTTTTATATTTTTTTAAATAGATGTTTATCATTTAACAAATTTTATTTAATATTTCAAATTATTGTGTTCATAGAGTATCAAATGCTTGTCTTTACTTTTACAAACTCTCTCCTCAAATATCCTTTGTAAAAGTCCATCTTTTGGAAGCCTAAGCATATGGTATTGATGATTAGAAGCCTCAGATTGTTAAGACAAGAACAATATATGTAACAGCATTTTTTTGATTGAGTCTCTTTTGATTAAGCGTTCGTGAGAAATAACTGAGTATTTAGTACTCAAATCTATGTGTGGAATAAGATACTTTTAACGATTTTTGCTATAACAATGAAAGGTTATTGTATACAAGTCAGGTTTTGACAATCCTTATTTAAAACGTAAGCTGGAGTCCCGTTCAGTCGGACTCCGGTAGAGGTATGTCCTGCGTATAAGTCTTTAACCTATAAAGTTAGGGCATTTATCACTTCTTTCCACTTTATTTATCTTTTTTTTAATCAGTTATAGTTTTGACAGTCCTATGGACCGATCCACAAACTCGAATGAGCGAATAAATACAGACTGACACAGCCCCATGTACATAATATTTTGTACTTGGATGTTGGGTAGACCAGACGTGATTGACACGGCTGTTTCTCGAATATGAAAAAGAGCTACATACAACTAAAAAATTTACATAACAATGATATAACTTAATCAAAACTATTGTACAATATTATTGACTATAATAATTTCAAATTTATATAAAATGACACAGCACGAGTTTTAATATACTCTTTCTCAAACATCAAAAAAGTTAGGTATAGTCATAAAATCAATATCACTAGTTTCATTTTTAAAATTTCCACATAAAATTCTATATTTTTTAAATGTTGCAATTATTATTCTGTCTGTCATTATTCATTTGGTACAGTTCAGTCTTAGAACTGGTCTTTAAGACCGTTGGTCCTTTGGAAATAAAGTTGAGTGACGTCATCAAAAAATCAAAATTAATAATTCAAATTTTGTTTTTAAAAAAAACTATTTTCTGTTAATAGCTATAGATTTTGAAAAAAAAAATCCCAAAATATGTAAGATTTAAAATCTTTTTAATCAACAAATTCAATTTTTTGTGAAAATCTGTGAATTTTTGAAATTTTTTTCTAGAAAATTTAATTTTCTTTTAAAATTTGAAATTTCTTTTCATAAAAATTAATTTATGTCATGATTTGAAATTTAATTTATGGATTTTTTTCAAAAAAATGACTTTTCCAAAAATAACTTTGATTAAATTATTTTTTTTTTTTAAATCCAAACCCCTTCCCAAAAAAACCAACATAACTCTACCAACGCCCCTAGACTTGTATGCATGACTGAACTGGTACGGATCGGAACTGAACCAACCGGGACAGCAGTCTTCAATCCTAAAAAAGGATCAAGAGAAAATTAGTTGCAAGTCATCATTTTAATATGGGGCTAGTTTTTAGCACCATTTGACGAGTTGCAATCAAATACCATCTGAGGAAAAGTGAAATTCAATTGAACTCAAAGTCTTACAATTTTCCCCCATTCCTTCCCCACATCAATTTATCATATTTCCCCCTCCTTAATGGATATCTATGAGTCTATTATGTGAATAGTATGATCATTCTTCTAACCAGTAGTTTTTATTCAAATTATTACTAGTTGACAAATTATTTACAAAGATTCTCTGTGGTTTTTATGAATACATATAAAAACATTCCTTTACGGATCAAATAAATGTATTTTTATTAATAATATTATTATGTATATAATATAAAAGATTCTTTCCTTACATTCTTGATCCCCTGTTGAGTCAGTTCCTATTACGAAAAGAGAGGGAAAGAGAGAGAAAGAAAAGAAAAAAAAGAGAGAGAAAAAGGCAACTCACTCATAGCTTACTGATTCGAGCCAAGAACTCCTCCTATCCCAGCATCAAAAGTTAACGTCATTTACCGACCAATCTCTGCCTCTCCGCGCTCTCATTGAGTTTTAAAGAACCATGTGCGCAAAGCGCACGCATGGTTTTGTATATAGAACCAAGTGTAGGGAGGGGGGGAAGAGAAAAGAGAATAAGTTGATCCTTTTTGATAAATTAATTTAGTTAAAAATTCACCAAGACATCGTTCACACCTTCCTCATACACACGGAAAAATAATTAGTTACTCATAAATAAAAATTGACTGGAGTGTTTGTTTGATTGATTCAATATTGATTAATAATAATCATCATTATTTGAGTTCTTTTTTTTGACTGTTTCATCCTGGAGATTACAACGAATTCAGTGCCTTCTTCTACGTCGGCGTTCTCAGTGACAAATATGCTATTTCAACCCCAGTTACATTCACCGCCTCACTCATCCCCAGAGTTTGGTGCCAAGTCACAGCAGACTTCAAGTAAGTTTGAGTCCTTTATACAAAATATTCATTCAAATGTAAGGGTTTATTTTTCTGTTTATTAACGGTATTTATTTTTATTTTTTCAGGTCGGATATTGTATGATATCCCTTGTAAAGTTTGTACGGATCATAGCTCCGGAAAACACTATGGCATTTTCGCATGTGATGGCTGTGCAGGATTTTTTAAGGTAAATAAAATAACCCCAAAAAATATATAAAAGCAATTATCTTATTTTTGAATATTTTCTTGTTATTGCAGAGATCAATTCGAAGAAATCGACTCTACGTATGCAAAGCAAAAAGTGAAGGATCCTGCTTGGTGGACAAAACACATAGAAATCAATGTCGAGCCTGCCGCCTAAAAAGATGTGTGGATGTAGGTATGAACAAAGACGCAGTTCAGCACGAGCGAGGACCGCGAAACTCCACACTTCGACGACAAATGAGCCTTTACTTCAAAGAACATTCCAATAACAACACAACCACGGTTTCATCAGAGTCTGGAAGTCCCAGATCCTCCCCACCCATCAATTCTACTCTTCCACAATTTCAAGGAATAGGGGGAGCCTCCGTCTCCTCTTCAAGCTCGCCACCTCTACTCTTTACTAGTCCACACGCAACATCTCCTGGCCTGGATCTTTCTCCGTACTCTAAGCCCCTAATACACTTCCCCCTTCCGCTCAGCTACCCACCCCTACATCATCCACCTCCACCGCCACCAATGCCTGCATTACCATTGCCATTCAACTTTTTCCCATCACCATACGCTCCTCCAACCTTCCACACATCCGGTCTACGCAATCCCGAAAACGTTTCCGAAACGGCAGCTCGGCTCTTATTTATGAACGTCCGTTGGGCACAAAACGTACCAGCCTTCACTTCCCTTCCCTATCGAGATCAAATCCTTCTCCTGGAAGAGTCCTGGAGAGAACTCTTCCTTCTCAGCTCGGCTCAATTCAACCTTCCAGTGGAGCTCGTAGCCTCACAAGATAAATCCATCTCCGTCCTTAGTGAACTTAAAAACTTTCAGGAAGCTATTGCCAAATTCCAGTCAATGCAAGTGGATACCACAGAATTTGCTTGCCTTCGTGCCATTATACTCTTTAAAACCGTCCTTGAAGAAGAAAAGGAGCTTCGTGATACTTCATCCATCACTTCACTCCAGGATCAAGCTCAATTAACGCTTTCAAAGTACATTTCCTCTGCCTACCCAGGACAGCCCATGCGCTTTGGAAAACTCCTTCTTCTTCTTCCAAGTCTTCGATCCGTGTCAGGAAATGTCATTGAAGAACTCTTTTTCAAAAAAACCATAGGACCCATTCCAATTGAACGAATTATCTGCGATATGTATAAAGCTGGACAAATTTAAAAACAACCCCCCCATACCCAAAATATAATGTACTACTTTGTTTTGCTAGTTATTTTATATAATTAATTACATATATTCTTTCACAAACTTTTTTAATATATTAATATATATTTATATCAACCAATACATATATTTAAATCTATTCAAGTCTATCTATGACGTGACATATAATAAAATCAAGGTTTTATTTCGCTACAACATTGTTTCACCCTGTTTTTTTTTACATACATACGTACAACCAGTAGAGGCAGCTGTTTAGTTTTTTTACTCTTAGTCAAATGGTTTTTAATCCTCCTCTTTTTCTTTACTGGGTGCGGCGTTGAAGTCTAAACAGTACATATTTTTTTAATTTAACAAGATATGTGTCTTGTAACCTCTAAAAATGTACAAAAAATATTCGGAGACAGAATTACTCTTATGGGGTCTCCTCCAATTTTCAATGTAGCCCCTTTGGTATCAACCATTGCTTCAAAATACATCATGAGGCCTTGGCGCGTCATTACATGTATTTTTTGGACATATTGGCCCATTGTTGGTCTAGAGCGGTCTTTATGGTCTTAATATGTTGTGCCTAAGTGTACATGCTCTGGACTCTACATGTGACCAGTAGTCGACAGGGCTGGCAGATTTTTTCCCTGCATCAATAATCGTGTGAAGTTTCACGGGAAGGTAAAAGTTCAGACACCATTTTCTTCATCAGTTAAACGTGTATTGAAATTTCAACATGCTCAACATTATTTATGCCCATCTTTAAACAAAACTCTCCATAAACTCTCAATTTGTAAGTTAACCCAGCGTTCATATTTCGACGGTGCACCTAGTAAATATTCAACGCTTGCATTTACTCGTATACGATACTTTATGTAGTTAGTTCATCTAATACGTTCCCTTTACAACCAGAGACAGCGTGAAAGGAAGTTATTTAGTCGAGATTTATATATATATTATATTCCTTTGAGCAGAACGACGGTTGTGCATATGAGCGAAAAAAATACACTAGGGGGCGTCAAATCAATTAACGATTCGCTACTCAGAAATTGAACAGTGAGCATACAAGGGATAAGACGTTGTTTATTTAATGAACAGCGTATTAGAACGTGTGCCTTTGCATATGTAAATATAATATCATCATTTGTGAATTGATTCACCGCTAGAGGGACGTAACATATTTACATCTCACTGTCTTATAATCAAAATGTTATATCTGGACAATTCAAAATATGTATTGCATCTAAATAAAATATTTGGTATATTGAACACATTTCCCATAAATCTTAATTAAACTTCATCAAATGTCTTTAGGAATTAAAAAAAAGACCTAACAAATTCATGGAATACTACTTGAAAAACTGTGATATTATAACTACATAAAACTAATATTAAATAAATCCATACGATATGACAATCAATTTATTGTCTACAATATGAAAGTAAGATTGTATAACAATGTAAAAACATTTTGTTTCATACATATAAGAGTTAAGTTCCTTTTGTTTGTTGCCACCATTTTGACACCAAAAATTTTCATTTATATCAATGCAAATAGGGTATTTATTTATATACATCTTGGTTGTTTAGGCACAGAAAAAAGCCAGTCTGAAACATGATGACGTCACATAAAAACGCTCTGTTAGATTCATGATAAAAATTATTTTTACATATTGTTCAGTAGTGATAACTGAATTTTGAAAATTGGAACCAATATATTTTTCAACTAGACCTACATCGCAGCACAAGTTGTGTGGAATACAATTTCTTCCGTCCGGTTCAGTCTTCACTGTACTGTCAGTCATGTTATTTTTCTATAAATGTTGATAGTGTATTAAGGCAAGAGGATACTTTATTAAAAATATTGCATATGTTAGGCCATCATCAGTAAAGTGCAGGTTATAATATATTCATGTAGGTAGATGTAACAAGGAACCCATACCAATAAATTTGGAAGGTGTAATCGAGAAAGAACTAGGTGTTTTATCTAATTTTTCTGACAAGGGTCGTTAATTCGGACTTTTGAGTACTTGTATGTAAGAAAAAAAAGAAAAAAAGCTGTGATTTTTAGTATTGTTTTTTCTTGAACCCATATCGCATATGTAAAAAGATTGTGTTTTATTCAGTTAGAATGTTTGGCTTCAAAAAATTTCTTAAAAAACATTGCATGTGTCGTACAAACAGTATCTCTGTTTTCCTTATTATACGGTTTGATTTAATTTTTAATTAATTATATTACTAATTATTCTATAAAATATTATAACACTGTCCAAATTTTTGAGAAGTAATAAATATGAACACTACTCTTTAAAATCTATTATCTAGTTTCTGCTTCTCCCCCCCACCCTGATAAATTTTCTAAAATCTGATTGGTTGAAGTCGAATTAGCTCTATTGAGCTATGAACCGTTCCTTACAATCATTGAATAATAATTCGATAGCTCGGAATAGTTGGCGTCAAACTACCAACTGATATTAGGCTCTTTTCTATATATTTGCAGGGGATATATTGCGAGTTACAGTAAAGGTCATGCAAATTATTAGGCCAATTGAGTACAATTTTACTGTTTAACGTTCGAAAATTCAAATATTCAATGTAGAATATACTTAGTTATTTATCATTTTTTTGTTTTAAATTTGTATTTAAGTATTTCTACGCGTTGAAATTACTTTCACTTCAAAAACACGTAAGAGTTGATTATAAAGATTATAAAAAAATGAATTCGTAATTAAATTTATCAACAGATGTACTCATTCGTATATGAATGGATTTTTCTCATTTGTAATAAACAAATCTATAGGAATAAAGATACAAAATCATTTCGGCTGATTTATTTGACGAAAGAGGAACACTTTGGTGAGTTAGGAGATTCACAAGAGAAGATTATGTTGATAATTTGTTCGGTAATCACTCAAAAAATAAATAATCCTTCTGTTCAGATAATTTCCGCAACAAATTAGTTGTATATAGATGTTCAAAATGGATGGTGATAAGAATTGTACTAGTACCACACTCCGCAGAGAAAAGAGAGAGAGAGAGAGAAAGAAAAAAATAACTAGAGGGCGCTTTTCCATATAACAATAAGGCAGCCTTGGCTGTTCCATCACTACAGTTACCGTAAGATATTAAAGAATAAAGTAATTGATATAACAATGTATTTTTCTACTTTCTGGATATTTAATAATAATATCAAGAACAAGAGAAGATTCATGTTATGATGATCCGATGACAAACATTGGATTAGTATAGAAATTGAGAAGGAGCCTTAAAAAGCCAACATCCTGAGAAAAATATCAAAATTATAATATGTACTACTACAGAATCCCAGAAAAAAAAACACAATAATTTGTTTTGTTTCAGCAAAAAGGCTTAGTCTACCGTGTGTCTATGAATGAACAGTTTCTAAAGGATCAAATAGAATATAATTACAGCCTATACAATGAACATTGCCAATAATATCTGTTGTGAGTCAATAATCTTGAATAAAAATCAAGAAAAGAGAAATTTTTCATTTTTACTTTTTAAACACATATAGCTGAATATTTCATAGACTTACTGGTGTCAATTATCATCATTGTATTGAAATTTATGGGATGAGTTAAAAGATACCCAAGAATTTTAACTGTAGTTTGTAAATTTCATTTGATTAAAGAGACTTATATTGGCCCAGATATGGTCTTTCAAATACATATAATCTGTCAATTTATCTTTATTTTGTTATGATGATCAATTTTGACTAAATAAAGTGCAATTTGCACGGATTAGTGAGAATAATTTGTAGATAGAAATTGACAATAAATTTGCTGAAGAATACAAGTGTAATCTAAAGAGAATTTAGACAAACTTCTTCTATCTTACTTTTTTGATGAGGATCACATATTGTAAGTCAGGGTAAAATTGTCGTAACTCAAATATTAGAACTATTGCCAATATGTTATCATAGAAGTCAAATTTATAATGTTAATACTTAAAAAAAGAGAAATTCAGCCTGCTTAAATGAATTTTTCAGATCTATTTGAATGTAAAAATTGGAAAGCACCATTAAATATTTGAGTAACAGCAATTATTACAGCCTACATTTTCCCTGGATATACTATCTTATAACTTTTTGTTCGGTGTGTCCGAGTACTTTTTTTAAATAGATTTTAATAAGAAACACGTCATCTTATTTAACAGACTATTTTACTATTAATTTATGAGTACTTGTCTACTAAGAATTGAAAGGACAAACATAGCAAAGTATGTATATATCCGTGCTTCCAATTCCGTCTCGGAAGTAATAAAAAAGAACTGATTGTGAGATGATGCTAATTATTCTATGAATTCCTTCAATATATATATTTGATTGAAAGTCAGTTTCTTCCTCTAGATTATATCCTTATCCAATGATAGTATAGACCTTCTTCGAATCCAAAGTATTCCAACTCATTGTCGAAGTAACCTACAATAATACGGATATTTTGTGTATTTATATAAAAAAAACTCATAGACGCTAAACAAAATGGTTTCCCTTACTCTTAGGAATGATTTTAAGGGAGCAGAACGTAGGGTTGAGAAAAAATTTTCCATGAGAAAATTGTCTTTTTGAATTCTGTATATACATAGTCTTTGAATGTAAGGTTCATGAAGGCGGTATATTTTAGAAAAGGAAAAAAAGGAAAAAAACATTTTAGTTAAGATTTTATTTTCTAATCCCTTCTTATAGGTTGTTGTTGTCGTCGTTGTTAAGGGCAGGTACATTTTAACTAACTAACTAACTCACTAACAGAGGATAGTAGAGGGGGGGGAAGAAGTAGGCAGGGCGATAAGAAGCCAGGTTTTGTATTGAGAACCATTCAAGCGATGATGATATAGAGAAGAAGCAAATGAAAAAAGAAAGATAAACGTTACTTAGAGGGGAGGGGGGGTTCTTAAAGCTAAAACTTCAACATTGGTATAGTGAATATGAACGACATTAATATTATATCTTCATACTCAATCTTCTTTATATATTATTCAAATATATTAAAGACTTGAAGCATTTTGAACAAATAATTAAGGAATTTTAAAAAACACCGTCGTACTTAAAGATACGAGTGCCCCAAATAACGATTATTTTTTTATATTATAAGATGAATTCAATGCAAAAACTTCGGTAACATACAAGAGTTCTTTTTTATAAATACAGCTGTCGAGAGTGAGTTCTATATAATAAGGTACCTGCTGTAGGAAATTGAACAGTAATGCAATCCTAGCGCCTATGTAATAACGTTACAAGTTATATTGATAACCGAGGACTACGAACCAGTCCAGTCCGGGTACATACAGTACCACTTGTCAGCCCTTACATAAGGTAAAAGGGATCCCTTGTGACGTCATAGTGGGTGTTTTTATTTTTTTATATATATTTGTAATTATATAATTAAGTAAAAATATAACATGTTCGCATAATATTGTATTATAATGAAAATATGATTATTTTTAGCAAAATATTTGCAATAATCTTAATACATAGCTCATATATCTTATCTAACTTAGTAAACAAACGACAAATTCCAAGGACCGGTCCCAAGGGCACATATGCAACAAATTAAAAAGCGTCAATTTTATATAATATTCAACTGAAATATGTCAAATTACATCATTTTTTACATCTGAAACATCCATGAGGGTGAGTGTTGGTAGATATTGTTATGAATTTGTATAACCAAGAACGCTTATTAACTAATTATTAATTATATAAAAAAATGTTCAAAATTCTATATGTTGTATGAGATATACTTATAGAGGCCACTAAATTTTGAAAGGTCACGGCAGCATAAAACGTTTAAAATACATTATCGTACATAACTTTGGAACATACTAATGTATAAAACTGAAATTAACGTCGTTATGTATTTTTAATTAAGATGTTTCATATAGCAAAAAATCCAATTTAATAAAAATTGACGATAAGGAGGAGATATGTACTCCACTGAATTCTCATTCTAGTTACCTCCGACAAAAAGTTGATCGGAGGTTTCGCCCTGTTTGTTTTAAATCACTAGGATTACGGCAAAAGTTATTGGCCGATTTTGATCAAACGTGGTTCGAAGATTATATATGGTCACAGTAAGAGCCCATTACATTTTGAGAGGTCAATATCAAGGTAAAAGAAAACATAAAAAATACATAATGGACCATAACTTTAGAACAAATTGAGATACACAACTCAATTTGATCTTAGGCGGAGGTTTGGCGCTCTGCAAGTGCCCATTCTTGTTTATTATGTGATAAATCAGTTTGACTTAATAAAGTCCAAGAACTAATTCTACTAATATGTCAACGTATATATCTATATGAAATATCTTGTTGTACTTTGATCATTTGACAAATAATTATTATGTATTAATAAAATATCCAACTGTGTATTGATGTTCATTTTCACAGTGCTATTCAGCTATTTTGATGGGTGAAGGAGGGAGAGGGGGGGGTATGGTTGGAGGAGGAGGGGTAGTCAGTCTTCTCATGAAACAACAAGGAAAAAAGGCACTTCAGAGTCCTCTTTATGTACATATTCACAATAAACATAAAACAGAATGAAGACATTATGAAGAACAAGCTTGTTACTTGAAACTTTTTATAAAAAAGCAACAAAAATTACTATTATTATGCTCTATAGCCATTTATTCCATCATTGTATCCATATTATATATATATATATATATAATGTTCACATTGAGGGGTCCTAATAGCTAGAGTAAGTATTAAGTAGTAACTCCCCTAAAGCTGAAAAGTAAAAAAAAAAAAAATGCTTTGATAGACTCTTTCGTGAGAAATACATATGTAGTACATTCAATATATTATATATGTTCTGCTTACATACTTAGGTACAATACATATGTAAAGAAGGCAGTCAGGCAAAGAAATAAAAAGATCTTTGTCTGATAACACATGGACTGAAAAGTCCCCGGCTTAACAAAGAAAATAAGATTTTATTTACATTCAAAATTGGCTTTTTTTTAAATTATTATTATAAATATTTTATTTTGCTTTATTAAGAAGGGCTCCCATATCACTTTTGAAGCCAGTGCTTAGCTTTAACGGTATATGTCCCCCTCAAGAAATCGTGTAAAATTAAAACAGGAATTTTTAATCCATTGTTTTGGAAATAACAATGGAATCTACATAACTCACAAACTAAAGCACAGATTGTCACGAAATTTTGACAACTGTCTTTTGATGGTTGGTTACAGCTAAAGCTGAGGTAAATTTTTAAAAAAGAGCCAACAATGCCTGACTTTTCTGCCCATATACCTCTTTGCTACATTAAATACTGGATAATTATTGTAAAATTATACAAGTAGGCTGTATAAAGGTATTTTATAGGTGTTTTAGATGTTACGTCCTAAATCTTAAAGAACACTTGGAAATTTATTCTTAAATATTTAAATATATCGTTTAGAGCTCGTTAAAATGTATTTGGGTGAAAAAAAATACTCTATTTGAAGCTTTTTCGCTAGAATTAGAGTCAAAAAGTGTTCAAATGCAAAAGAAGACGCCCCAAGGAACAATCCAAAGGTGGAAACACAGATTCAAGCCTCGACTTGAACGTGAGTACATATTTTAAAGACTAACGTCTGTACTTTATCTCAAGATAGAGACTCGAAACTTGACATGGACATTTTAGCTAAGACTAAGCTATTTTATGCAGAACTCGAGAAAAGATGTATCAATACGTCAATAAAATATTCAAAGGCTAAAACTGGACTATACTAACAAATTCAAGGACTTTGACTTGACTTGGACGTGTATGCAATGAATTGAGACTCGACTTGTAATTGCAGTATCATGCCTTTTACCATAACTCTTGCACAATTTTTACTAAATTTCATTCATAAAGACGTCGTGTAGAGGTTGCTTGACAATATTGGACGTTTTTGAAGGTGAGTGGGACTGATTTTAAGTAATATATTAAGGACCAATACAACCATAGTATTTCATATTAAGTTGTTCAAAATAGTTGGGATTTTGTTAATTGTTCTAGATGATTTTACATGTTTTAATCCCTTTTCTGTGGTTTTAATTTTACAATGTATAATAATAAATAATTGATCATAAGAAATTGTATAATTGCATTTAATAAAAAGTATAAGTACACATTGTACTTTAAAACTATTTACCTCCATCGTGACAAAAGTACACTAAAAATATATTAAATAAATAAATAGTAAGTAAAATAACTCTTAAATTAAAAATACAATTTTTAATGTCTTTCCGATTAATAAAAAAATACCAACAATAAAAAAATACCCAAAAAGTTAAAAATGGACCTCTAGGATTGGCCTATCTTTATGCCTAATGAAAACCCTGATAATGCATTCAAAATTTTAATGTACTTTTTAGAGTTCTCCAGAAAATATCGTACAATATTTACTGCTATATCAAACGTTCATGTATCGTCCTTAGAGATTTACAAGCCTCAATCCATTTTCTTGAAGCAGTCGTCATAAGTTTTCCTCTTAACACAGTCCTAAAAATTGGTTCTTTCAAAATCAACTTTTTTGCAACGTACGACTTAGCGTTAATTATTCTACAAGTTACAACGTAGAAAATATATAAAGTCTTGTAAATATATGAATAATTGACAGTATTATGGTAAAGTTATCTGAGACCTTGAGGGATCGAGACTGAGATTAAAAACATCTTTTTTTTTCTTATCAATTTTAATTTTTCATATAAAAGTACGGCTTTAACTCACTAATATAGAAATTGACATTGTATTTTCATGTCAGCTGTTGATTTTTCTGTTTCTTTTCCGGTTTACCATGTTTTGAACATTGGTTGATTTAATTCAAATTAACTGTTATAGAACAGTGATCAATTATTGGTACTTTTTGAATAATAATTCCACAATTGGATAATTTTTGTCTAATTTTGGCCAATTGTTTAGTTTTCATTTTCGCAGAATGGTTGTAAGTTACAAAAAAAAAGTATTGATGCAATACTTCCTTTGATGTTGACGAATAGAGTAAAACCTTCAAAAATTCGAAATTACATCAAACTTTATCGAAATTGGTAAGTGACTTGTACTAGACAAATGTTCATAGGGAAGTCGCTTTTTGGTCCTTCGATGTCGATTATTCCTATCAATGCGAATCAGAATGAGCCAAGTGTCGGGTTATTCACCCACTAATTGGGACATCTGTTTTGAAACTCTTAATTCACGATTTTTCATTAAGATTTCTTAGTCCAAACTCTTTCTTCAAACCAAGAAAATCCCTACCAAATTTATTCTGATAGCAGCTAAATTATTTTTATCAAGATGTATATTCCAAAAAGACATCCGCTTAACGATGAAAAGTGAATCCTAAATAACTATTCCCATATGTATTCATTTCACGATTCCCTGCTATGCATAGAAAACGTTATTATTTTAATTGTACTACGCAACCTTCTCTCCGAAAAGAAACCAAAAAAAAAGGCCCATAATTAGTTGTTAGTTCCCAACTATAGAACTATTAATCAAATATTGTTTAGAGCTTAACAAAACCTATCTCTAATTCAACCCATCAACGCTCAGAATACTCATTAGATGAAAAAAATCAGAAACATCAATAGTTGAAAACACAATACACTGTGAATTTTTGTGTTAAGGAGGTAAGACCGTGAGAAGCTCCGTATTTGTGTACCTAGTATTGTATCAGTCTTTAGACGGGTATTATCAGTCTTTGGGACCGGTCCTTGATTTTTTTCTTAAAAATATCACTGGTTTATTAAACCAAATAAGATATACATTAAAAACATTATACGTATCAGTCAAAAAAAAAATTATTTATTTAAGTTTTAATGCAATATTATGGAAATTTTTCGTATTTTTACATAGTTATAAACTTTATTAATAGTATAATTAACAGAATAATGAAAAAAAAGATAAAGAAAAACCCCAAACAACAAGATGGATCAATTTTAAAGTCTAAAAGGATTTACATGTGGGACTGGGCTGAACTATTAAGGAACCAGGCTGGACCACAGTCCTTGGTCCTAAATAAGGATCGACACAAAATGAATCGAACCCCTTCCTGAGGTTTCCTTACGCCACTGATTAATAATTATTTATCAACAAACAACACTAAATATCTTTGAGTCCCTCAGGTTAGCTCCCTAATCCCCTACCCCCCCCCCCTCAAAACATGTTTATTAAGGAAACAGCATTTTGCTTTTCTCACAGATACAAATGTATGTTAATATATTCAGCTTCACAAAGCTTCTTCCTCCATGAATGGAGTCAATACAAATATTCACATCAATATGGACAAATTATAATTATTTCTATATAATCTACAATATGTATTTTATTTATTCATAATCTTCTTAAATCAATTTATTTATAATCATTTTCTTTTCTAATTGTTGTAGTACCACATTAAACTATCAATTAACAAATTTTTGAAGGAATTATAAAATCATAAATAATGCATCACTGATTCACAGGATTTTGTAGGTAGTGCCCCTTCAAGTCCATGATTAGTTAATAAAACTAAATACAATAATTGTACACGTTATTAAAAATATAATATTTATAAGCATATAACAATACTAAAGGTGTTTTTTCGCCGTCATTAAAAATGTGTGGGTTTTTTTTTTTTTTTTTGTATTAGTAGTAACATGGAATTAAAATTATAAACATCTAATAATAAAAAAAGGCAAGGCGAAGTTGATATTTCGAAAGGTTTCGAGATCTTAGTCTATCAAAAAAATGTTCCGTATGTTTTTTGCAACATATTTACGAAGGTCTTCGTCCCATGGATCCGTTTGGAGGTGTGGAATCATTGTTGCAAGGAATGACTCCGTCTTCATAGCGCATAAGGGTACTTTTGCTATCTCGATCTGTTGTGTTTGGTTTTTTATTTTGACTAAGATCCGCCTCATTTTCTCTGAAAAAATCATTTTAACATTAGGTTGAGTTTTTTTAGGGGATTGATCAACTTTTTCGAATTTTAAAAATGGAGTATTTGGAAAAGTTGTGTATTAGTATCAAAATTATATTTGTAAAACATGAGCCCAGGAAGTAGATTGCAGATGCTCCGAATAAAACTAAATTTTTAAAATATATAATTTTACATAAAACTATTTTTGTGTGAGGATGACAAACCCAATTCGCTCTATCGTTAAGACACGGTCACCCTAGGTATTTATTTGATGATTCACTATAAATTAAGTAATATGATGATTAATAAGTATTGTATAAATTAGAAAAAAATTGTAATTGGTTGTATAGTTCTTAATTAAAGTTTGATCGGTCGTAGGACTGATTTCCTAGTCTGTCTTTTTTATAGGTCCGATCTTTTTTTTTCTTCGAAGAGGTTAGGTTGAACAGCTATAGGGATACGGTAAGTAACTAAGTCATTTCAGTTGTTGTAGTTACCATAAAATACCGATAAGAATCTGTCGTACGAATGAAACATTTTCAAATTAGAAGCAGACTGATAGGACAGCAGTTTTTTTATTATTTTTTGTTTTGACCGATCTAACCCAGGGGCGTACGCAAGATTATATTTTATAGGCGGGGAAGGGCTTGGTTTTTGGAATTTTGTTGGAAAAAAAAAATTTAAAAAATTACATGTTAAATATTAATTTTTTTGGAAAAAAAGTTCAAAAATCTACAGATGTTCACAAAAAATTACATTTTTGAAAAAAGTAATCAAAAATTATATTAAAAATATTACATTTTTTGAGAAAAATTTCAAATATCAATAAACATTCAAAGTAAATTTAATTTTTTGGGAAAAATTTCATTTCATTTCATATATTAAATTTTCTAGTAAAAAGCAAAAATTCTTTAATTTGTGGGGGATCTACAGTCCCTAAAACCCTACACTTGGTGTATAAATATTGAAAAGAAAATACAAAATTTGATTTGTAGTAGATTATTATAGTTTAAATACTATGAAATGAAATTTAGGACCATAATTATTCCAAATAATAGGGAAATTATCTTTAAAAAAATCCACAAAAATGTATAAATAAAGTTTTAACTGAATTGGGGAATATTTAAAATACATTTAATAGTTCTGAAATTTGTCAATGAATTTTATGTCATAGGACTATGAGTTTCCCATTACCCACCATTAACAATTATAAAAAATTTGAATATCCACCCTTTCTAGTTAATATCTAAATATACTCATCAGTTATTCTGTAGTTGTTTTTTTTGTTCGGATTAATAAATACATATTTCATAGAGAAAAATCTCAATGATTAGAAATCTTTATTTAATGCCATCCATGCTTTTTTGTAGGGATTAGTAATCATCAATGTAATTTGTCGTAATTTCCGACAAAAAAAAATAACATTTACTCTATCAGAAATCAGTAAAAACTAATCTTTAACCCTTCAAAGAAAAAAAAAAAAATTTTTTTTTTTTTGAAAGAACACAAATTCAATAAGATATTATGAAATCTATTGAATAGTTTTTTTTTTTTTTTTTTTTTAAATACTCATTCTGAGCTAAATAACAACAAAAAACTCACATTTCATTTTTACTTTATTGTTATTATTCTGAAGCAACTTGTAATTTGAGATATTTTTATATGAGAAAAAATAGCTCTTAGACTTTATGATAAAAATATCAACAGTTTTTTTTTTCTTTTAACATGATTCAAAAGAACAAAATGTTCGGAAATCGTCACAAATCATTCGTAATCACTCAAATAGATTATAGATTCTTCAACAAAGCGGGCGAGAAAGAAAAGATACAAAAAGAAACTCCCTTACGAAATAAGGAAACTCTTAAAGCTTCTACTTCTTTGAATTTTAATCCCTTTAGATTTATTCATTAAGATCCCCCGAGAGGTTAATCATCGCTTAATGAAGTAGAAGAGAGCCGAACCTTTTTTATTACAATTTGCAGATTATTTATGTATGTTGAGTATATAATACACTCCTGATTTCCGTTTACCTCAAGGAGATTAATCTTTGTGTTTCCCCCACGCCTTAACTTACCTTTTCTCATCACCACAAAAATTGTACAAAAATAAAACGTATTAATAGTGCAGATAAAAGCGAACAAAATACTAAATTTATCTACTTAAATCGAAAATAACAATCCACACAAAAGGAATTCAAAGGAAAATCATGAGGGCATCATCAAAAGCCATTGAATCAGCCGTCTTTTTTCCAGATATTTATATACATTGAGGGGTGGTTACTTAGAAATGCGCGGGGTGACTTACTATATTTCAATTGATTTTAAGAATTGTACAATATTTTGCAATCCATATATGACCTTTATACTTAGATTAACTGTTACTTACTTGATGAAGAAACTGACTGAAGCAGGGACGTTGATAAGCTTTCATCATTGGGGGGGTCGTAGGGTGTGGGCTGGAGTGGCTGTACAAAAAAATAAGGAATTTTTACCTTTTGACTTTTGTCATTCGGAAAAACTATGCAGCAGAGCAAAACATTTAATATTTGAAATTTTTTTCCAAAAAATTAACTTTTTTCTGTGTAGTCCTGGATTTTTGAGATTTCTTTTCCAAATAATTTAAAATTTTATTGAATATAATTTTAATCAATTTTTTTTTCCAAAAATTATAATATTTGAAATTTAATTATTGGATATTTTTTTCCATAAAAATTATAATACTTGAAATTTAATTATTAGATATTTTTTTCCATAAAAATTAATTTTTTCTTTTAAATAACTATGGATTTACAAAATTTTTGGATTTTTTTTTCCATAAAAATTAATTTTTTCTTTTAAATAAATATGGATTTTCGAAATTTTTGGATTTTCGAATTTCCTTGAAAATTAATTTTTTCTTTTGAATAACTATGAATTTTCGAAATTTTTGGATTTTTTTTCAAAGTAATTCCCAAAAAAAATCCCTTTCCAAAATATAATCCAGCGGGTGCCCCTAGGGGATTGTCCCTCAAAAATATCAACACCGTTATATAATTACTTATATAAATAGGTTTATTAAATACATATACTAGCAGAGGGTGGCCGCGTTCCAGGGATGAATAGAAGGGAATAGAATTAAAGAATGACGTAGGGCTGGATATAGATGAAAAGAGGAAAATTAGGTTTTATTTTGGTCAACAATAGCCTTTAAATTACCTCGGAGGCAAGAAAAAAAGATATCATAGGAATATGCTTGGTTATTTTAAATGTCTACTTGCTAAATTTCAGACTGATCTGTCGACCATTTTGGATTTCAATATGTGATAAGACCAAAAATAGACTTATCATACATTTAAGAAATCGTAAAAATGGAGGTACGGGGAAACTTTTGAGGGAGCTTCAGCTCCAAAAAAGTTGATATAGGGTCCATTTGGCACATAACGCATATTGTCAAAACTCCCAAAGAACTTTTAATGAAATAAATATAGTCAGACAATTGATTATTTCACCCATATAATCCTGATCTAACATCGAGTGTTCTTTTATAAGTTAAAAAAGTTGGGAAGAAAATTTATTTAAGTTTCTGATGAGGGTAAAAACTATAAACCGAATAGTGAAATGAAGACCAATTGATCAATATTTGCCCAAATATATATGCAAAATGCCTTGGACCGTATAATATACTTGAATATTAACTCCCTTAACTTAATTAAGAAGGGGAAATCTTTGAAGGGAAGAAAAGTTTGCATACTTGCTAAAGGAAAAGGATTGAAATTGATAAAGTGATGTCTTTGAGAGTATGATACAAAGTGATATCTACCCTTTGGAAAAAAGACATCACATATACAATTTATCTACTCAAGCTAACAAGTGCGGCTCGCCATTTGGTTTATAACTTTGGTGGAGGAAAAAGTCGTATGCTTGTAAAAGACCAACGACTCCAGGGCCTTTGATGAGGGATTTAACCGTTGGAAATATCGCTATAATAAAGGCATTTAGAAAAAAATGTGAAGGTTATTTTGATAAATAATATTAATAACAAATGAAATATATTAAGTCATTAATAAATGAATTAAAGCTTTTTGCGCATTTTTAAGTAAGTTTGCCTCGTACAGATACATATACAAAATCACAAACAAAATATCGAGTCCCTGTTTCAGCAGTTTAACGCATCATGTTATTACATAATTAATTAGAAATGATAAGGATAACCACCCAAGCCCATCACCTATTTTTAATGACGACATGTAGTTGTTTTATCCCATCAAATTATTATTATTGGGCAATTAAGTACCTAACTTTGATGATGAATACAACTTATGATTTACTTCGATCTGCCGTAATGAATCTAAAAAAGTAGAAAATTAAGAGTGAGCTTTAAAATATATGCAGTCCCTGATCTTCATGGATAGTGTTTCAAAAATTCTAATTTTTGGAATGGCTTCCCATAAAAGCTGTTCATCGATTCAAATACTTACATTATTAAGTTTCAGTCTCTTAAAAAATAGACTTATAGGTTGTGTATTGCAATTGGAATAATGACTAATCATATTTTCCCAAATAAGGTTTTTAAGTGCGTAAGAACTCAAATATATACTATTATTGATTGATTTATCAAAACAATAATATGAAATTATATATTCTTTAGTTCGGTTACTTCAAATTATATAAAATGCAGCTTTGAAATAGGTTTTAAAAGTTAGTTTGTTTGTATATAATTATAATTGATTTTTATACGCAACCTATATTTAAATTACAAATATAAATATAATTAGATTTAACTCATAAAACATGTATCTTTAAATGTCCAGTATTAACATAAAATAATTTATATTAGAAATATTACTAAAATAAACATCAAAATAGCACTTCTAAGACTTCACTCCAATTGCAAAACATTTGTCCAAATGACATAAAGTTTGTTCTACAGTTTTTTTACCTAGCTAATATTCCTTTTCGTCAAAAAAAAAAAAAAAACATCAAATGAACCACTGTAATGTTTTTTAAAGAATAACAAATACCATGTATATTATTTTTTGTGATTCAATTGGGAAAAAACTGATGATACAACGCATATGAATTATATCTGCATATATGCTTTTGATATATGATGTAATTCGTCATGCAGTTTTAATTTAAATTTATGAAAACATTAAGGTAGTAAGTTTACTAATAAGGCTTTTCTTTAATATCCGGTTCATATTACAAAAAAAAAGAGCTCTTATAGAATTATAATCATAAAATTTAACTACATACAGTTCCAAACTTATTAAGAATTCAAAATATCTGAATTTAAGCAGAAAAAAATACTAAAATAAATATAATCACAATACAATTTAATGTTGATCACAGTATAATTATTATTGCACATCTATGTAACACTGTTCCACAAGAGAATCAAGTGGAGGTATGCTGCTCAAAAACAACTGTGCAATGAGTTTGTACTTAAAGTGAAGTAATGATTGAATTATTTGCTTCTTCGGTATCATTCTTGCTCTCATCTGTGTACAAACCCCTACAAAGAAAGGAAGCCTTAATTAATTACAGAGTTAATTCATTCGTAGTAGATGTATGTACGTTACAATTTGCACACACAAAAAAATATTTGAATAATTTACGATCGTTTCCATTTTATAAAATTCACAAAAGTATAAAAAACTATAATATTTATTGAAAAGTCAATATTTTAAAGTGGTTAAACAGGGATTGAAGGCTTCATTGATTTCTATGTATGAATACAGTGTTTTTTAAACTCTAGCAAAACCATATCAATAAATGAAATATAGCACTATACAAATATAAATATAAATCGATCTTTATAGTTTGTTTACTAGACATTTAATAAGCAAATTTGCTTAATTGAATTAACTAGTTACATTCATGAAATTGAATAATCAATTTCCTTAGTTGACAAATGATTTGTATTCTAATATATTTAATAAATCAATAATATAATCCAAATTGCTTATATTTTTTTAAATATTGAAAAAAATTTATATTATTCGTATTATTTCTTGTAAATAAATGATTCAGAATGATAATATTGTCAAAATTGTAGTAAGTGTACGCCATAAAAAGTATGAAAGTTTGACATATTAAATATCTGCTAACAAGAGATCACTTTAAACTATAGTGTTCCTTGTTTTCTGATACATTATAATTTTCAAAAGGGAATAAATGCTTTTTTTTAAATTTGCCTTTAATTAGTCAGTTTGAGTTGCACTGATTAAATATGAGTAAATATTATAGTATTGTCATTAATCCAGTTGACTTAGGAACTGTCTTTGAGGTATATATACCAGTAGTTGCATAAATACGCGGACTAATTTTTAAACGCTTATATATCGAGGTTCCGAGACCGGAAATAAAAATTTTTACCACAAGTCACTCGGTAAATCTTTTGGCTTTATTTTTGTTTTTCTTACTCGCATCAAACAAAGTCGTTTACAATGAATGACGAGGCCAAACGTCATATGGTTGCCACTCTCCTCCGAGCCTGTAGGTCTGTCAAGGAGATAATCAAGGACACTGGACTATCCAGGACTACTGCGCTCAAGGTCTAGAAGCTTGTCAAGGAGGAAAAATATCTGAAGGAGGGTATTCGGGCCGGCAGACCACGGAAAATGAATGTGGATGAGGTGAAGGAGGCCTTCACAAAAACATTTGGCCACCTCAATAATCACCTGATTTGAATCCCCTTGACTACAGTGTGTGTGGTGGCAAATTGAGAAGAAGGGCTGTGCTACCCGCAATCCCAATTTGGACTCATTGAAGGCCAGTGGCAATGAGCAATTGGCAGCCATGGAAGACCATTACATCATCACACATTGCACATTTAATTATTTGCCACAAATAGTCCACGTATTTATGCAACTACCGATACAAAATAATTATTTTCTTTTTTAGGAGCGACTGTGAATCGCACCCCTGTTGGAGCTCACAGCTGAGCTTATAAAACGTCATGACAGCTTACCTACTCTCATCCAAAATATTTTTCAAAATGAATTCTCGGGTTTACCATGTTGATTTTTAGTTCCTTTTTTTAACATGCCCAAAATACACACGATTTTCATCATTTAATAGCAGTATTTTTATCTTGCTCTTAAAAATATATTATTTTATTTTAAAGGACACTTGCCCCAATTTAGACAAAAAATTTATCTCCATTTGTGATATAGGGATTAAGAAAATATGAATCTAAATTAAACCTGTATTGACCCATCGACAGTAAAAGTATTATTTTATGAATATTTTGGTTACAAACATTATTTCCTTCTGACATGATAGGGAAATGACTTATTTGGAAGAATTAAAAAAAACACCTTAATAATGTTTACTAAACAAACGTATCTATCAAAACAACATATATATCACTTCATTTGAAGTATTCTGTATAGTATAGCCAGAAATAAAAAACCCCATATAAATCATTGATTAACGATAAATTGAGTCAGTAACGGATTTGAAATCTTAGTAAGCCATTATATGTAATTTTGTTCAAATTTAGTAAAATGGTGAAGCTACAATCAAGTTTCTTATGAAAGTTGTACGTAATTTATACCTCTCAGAGATGAACTCAAAAACAATTCTCAATAAACATGCATGCGAAATAGTCAAAATAAATACATATTATATTTATAAAAATGCAATGGTTACATTGTTTGAGATGATAAAATTACATTTTTTTTTTAAATCATGTTTCATGTAGATAGGAAAAAAAGTAAATGATTAATAGAAACAAATATTTTAGATTAAAAATTGAATAGGAAGCCATCTTAGAATATATGTATATATTTTTTTATTAATTCCTTATTAAATACAATACATCAATATACCGAACAATCCGAGTAATTGGCTTTCAAAGATGTATCAGACTGTTTGGAACAATCAGGGCAACAAACTAATTTCTTTTTTCATTCGGTTTTTTTAACACTCCGTAAGTCCAACGGGGTTTTTCAAACTTCACAATTTACAAAAAATCATTCTTTTTGGGTACTAAATAAAGATGTTTTTTGATTTAAAATGTTTCTTTGTTTTAGGAGAGAAAAAGCTATGTTAGTAATTTGTATGCTTCCCATATATAATTATTCATAGTATTTTCTCTTCAACAAACCGGATACATTTTAAATTACAGAACTTCTTTATTTTGAACTGGAAAATTGTTGAAGTTTGAAGATCAAAAAATTCAAATATCTTAATAAGGAAATGTTTATTGATCCGTTTCACAATCATACCCATATTTAACTTAAAAAATCAATGTACTTTTTTTTTTTTTTGTATCACACTCTCAATCGGTTTTAATAGTTAAATATATTCATGTGTCGAAAATTGAGTTGGTTACCCAATTGCTCTTAAAATTTTGACTAGTTTGCAGACTTTTTTATTATTAAACACAAATTAAATGTAGAATAAATTAATATGTTACCCCTATTGAGAACAAAAGTTCGTTTTTGTAGATAAAGTAATTTGCAATACAACAAATATTAAATAATCTAATTGATTTTAAAAAGGATTGACATGTGGTAACCCACCTTAACGGAGAGTTAATATATTTAAAAGGAAAAACTGCACTAAAGCGAAATTCGAGCTAAATGAGTTCTTGTTATGCATGCAAAATTGAGGAGTTCATTTCCAAAACCAATAATTTTCATATTTTCAATATTCAGTTATATTACTTTTGGCTTTTTTATATAATTTTTTTAATTTCAATCCAATTTTAGCAAAATATTTTAAAAATGAAATTTCAAATATCAAATTTTTTTTTTTAAAAATTCAAAAATCTACTGCTATTTACAAAAAATAAATTTTTTGCAAAAAAGTTCAAAAATTAAACTTCACAAATAAAATTATTGAGAGAAAAATTTCAAAAATCTATAGCTATTAATAGAAATTTAAATTTTTTGAAAAAAAATTCACAGCTGTTCACAAAAAAAAATTAAATTTTTCGGAAAAAAAAAATTATTTATTAAATTTTCCAGTAAAGTGCAAAAATCCTCTAATTTGTGGGTCACTACAGCCCCTCTATCCCTCCCCCTGCGGACACCCCTGTAGTTAATTGGTTTTTGCACACAACAATCCTGCTATTTTGCGTTTCAATGTCGGTTGTTATATGCATTATAAACATTTTATTCAAATTTATTTCAAAATCTTTTAGTTCCATTTGAAATTTATTTTTTCAATGTTAATGTTCTATTGGTTAATATAAACAAGCCAGCTCTCTAATTGGCAGATCGAACTGTTTATTTAAAGGTTTTTTCTCAATTCTCTCACAGTTAAAAAAAGGGAAATATATATTTTATTAAATGAACTCCTCTAGTATTTAAGAAATGTAACTATTATTGACTGTGATGCCATTTTGAAAGTGTTTTCACGGATTCCTCATTAGTATAATACATTCTAAATATAGTGACAACTATATACAAAAGAAATCATATATGATAACTCACCCATGGGAGAAGTTTATTTATGCATTTATTTGTTTTAATTTTTTAAAAACAAATTTTCAATCATTCAGATTGACTCGACAAAAACCATCCCTAGTTTAAGAGAAAAAGTAAGAGAAAAGAATGACAGAATAAGATATCAACTATCTACATGAAACAAAATCTAAATAAATACTTTACTTATTGTCATATATTGGAGATGTATACCTACCCAAATGTACATGCAACCCGTTTGTTTGTTAAGTTAAATTTCTCATTTAAGAATTTTTTTTCAAACTTTGATCAAGATGTGCGATCTATACAGGGCTTTAAAGATAAATTAAGATTCTATTCCCGAAAAATTATAATATTCAGTACATAGTCATTTATTGATCATATCGAATAAAAATTTGTGAAGTTATTTGCCAGTGATCATATGTTTTGGACATTTGATGCAACCTCCTCTAGGCTCAATAAACTTTATGATTATTGGCTTGAATGGTGTTGTAGCCTTAATTACATGATCAACTGAGATCATCCTGCAGTTTCTGGCTATGCAAGCTTATAAGGAACTAACATTGCTGTAAGTGTGTTAGCTGATCTGTTACTTAGGGATACCTGACTGATATTATCGAACATGTTCAAATTTTGACTATTTCAGCCTTCACGAAGAAGGATACCCTCTCAGATAGGAATGACAGAGTTGTCTTGGTGGCATGGAGCCGGATAGAATCCAGCACAAGTACCACTTTAGAGTTCAAAATATTTGGACAGCTATTATGGTATAAGCCTTTTCCTTAAAAAAAAGTATCATGTTAAAGAAAGATTTTAGCCACTTACAGCAATGCAAGCTGTATGTCAAAATTCAAAGTGGGAGACGAGATATAACAATTCGAAAAATTCCCAATACATCCGTAAAGCCATGTAAATGACACCGTAGAATTATAAACTTTGAATTGTTTATTATTATAGCACATAACAAATGTTCCATACTAGACGTAATCAAGTGACGCCGGAACCATAAAGGTGAAGGCATTATTGAATCCCCACTTTTGGATAATCAATATAGTTATCACAATAAAACTTTTTATCCTTGTATAAATAATTTTAAATATCCTAATTTTGGGGAAAAACATTTCAATTTACCGTTATTATTTGTTCATATTTAGTTTATTCACAAAAAAATCATATTTCAAAAGGTTTTTCTTTCTTCAAAAAAAAAAATATTTGTCAAAGTTGCCTTCTATAAAAAGCAAAAACATCCTCTCAAAAAAAACCCAAATGCCCTGCCTCCTCCACCTACAAAATCATGCCGGCACTCCTGATGATGTCACTACTTCTAATTTTGGCCCCTCACTTCTAAATACATTCCAACGGTGATGCTATAATTTAACTTTTTTTTTTTAAGTTGACAAACTTTAAATCTGTGGTTCTATAAATTTCTATAAACTGCATTCATCTAGGATTTAATATTGTCGAATTTCTGGGGGTTTTTTTTTAAATGTTTTTTTTAAGTGGTCAGATGGAGATGCACCGATTATGTATAATTAATAATTATAGTATTAAATTTACTTCATCTGACCTAGAAATCTGCCTCAAACTTCATATACATAGAGTATATTTCCTTCTTTAGGAACGACCGGTGTACGAACCTACGCACATTGATTTCAAGAGAATAATTTCTTCAAAGAGTTTTGTCCATAGAGCTGGATTGTTCCATCAAGTTTTTAACAAATTAAAGAAAATATTTAATTTACCATATCCGCCATTGAATTTTTGCAAAAAAACAATTAAAAATGCAAATTTATCATGGATTATTAATGCTAAAGGAAGGCAACCCTATATAAAATACTTTTGGGGTTTTTGAGTGGGTTAGACACACATTTTCGAATTTTGAAATGAAGGATCGGAAAAAAGGATGTAAAATTATAAAAATATTGCGTAAAAGATGAGCTCCAGGGAGTATGATTCAGAGGCTCCAATAAATGAGCATAATGTTTGGTTTTTTTTTTTTTTTTTTTCATTCAAAATTGACTTTTTTTAAATTATTTTTTATTTGCTTTATGCAGCAGAGTCCCATAACACTTTTCAAGTCATTGCTTGGCTTGAACAGTATTTTTCCCCATCAAGAAGTAGTGTAAAATTATAACACTAAATTATTTATGATCAATTGTTTTGCATATAACAAAAGTAATGTCACACTTAGCCCAATAACTCAAAAACTAAAGAATAGATTGTTAGGAAATTTTGACAACTGTATTTTGAAGGATGCTACTAACTGAAAATGAGGTGAATTTTAAAAAAAAATACGCTATTTATGTGCAAAGCCAAGTACTTTTCATCACATGCATTAAATTTTTTCAAATTAATTAATGTTTTTATAAGGATGACCTCCATTCACTTTATTGTTAAGACAAGGTCACCTTACTTATTTATGTGTTATAATTAACTACTTTTTTTGGTAATGTGATGATTAAATTTAATTATTTTTGAACTAATCAAACTGCGCTTGTTTCGCTATTGATACAAAAATATTTAATATAAATATCAAATTTTGATATGCGGTAGAATATTATAGTTTAAAAAACTAGTCAAGATTCTTTAAAAATGAAATTTCTTATAATTATTGGTAATAGAAGAGAAAAAATTTAAAAGCCCCACAAAACATGTAAAAATAAAATTTCAACTGAATTGGTGATCCTCCAAAATAAATTCAATCGTTCTCAAATTTGATATGAAATATTTTTTCATTAGATTACATATTCCATAAAAGGATAGTTATGAAATAGAAGAGGAAACTGAATTACAACAATCGTGTAATGAACGTCTGAAGAAATGAAAAGATTATTCCAAAAATGTATTTTTTTGACAAAACAAATAAATACTTTCATTTCATTTCCATTTTTTTATTCATTTTCTCTTTCATTTCATATTTTTTCATCTAATAGAAAGAATAGCCATTAGTTTGTCAAAAGAAGAGTAGTGTAATATGTTTGCGGGCTACATGTTTTAATTAATTCTTTGATAAAAAGTGTAAATAAATACACAATAAACCTATTAATTCTGAGTAAAAGTTGCAAAAATGAAAGTAACATTGTGAAAACTGATAGTACTGAAACATTCATTAAAGAGATGTGTCTGTAGACAAGGCATCCAAGATTGGCGCCTTGTTATTGTCAAATAATGCAAATCCAAGTATTTTAATTATCATCATCACATAGAGAGCGTGTAAAAATTCTTCTCAGCAAGCGCCATTTTTATAAGTTATAAGAATGAAGCTGGGGAATACTATAGTTGACATAATCTGACACAACACGAGTGCTTTCAATTAATCTATACTTAAATTAGCCCAAACTACAGACTCTCACACCACCTTGTGGAAATATACCTTTTTTCGTTTAATCATACCTTATCGTTATAAAAAACTTTAAGCACATCTAACGAAATTTTTGGACCAATAATTTAGTTCCAAAAACATGTTATGACTATTTCATAGAATTAAAAATATGGTATCGCCGTTACTCATGGACAACACGCTCGGGAGAAGTTATTCTCTTGAACTCAGTGTGTGTACGTTCGCGCCCAGGCGATTCCTAGATAAAGAAATATACGATATGTTTATGAATTTCGCCAAAAAGATTCCTGGTTTAAATAGAGTATATATAATACTATAATATTTACTTGCACTTAATCAGTGTAACTCCATCTAACTAACTAAATAAACATTTAAAATATATATATATAGTTCGAGGACTCAAAAATTGGAATCTGTCAATTTTTTTTACTTGGTCCCATTCAAAAGAGCTGACCAAATACAACAAGTTGATGTCTGTTTTATTTTTGTGCAATCAAAAATGTCGGAGCAACAAGTAAAACGGCAGAGGTTGAGAGATCTCCTCCGTGCAAAGGACAACAAGTAGACGCTGTTCTGAATAGGAGAAATGATCACTTCTCGACAGAATCAAGAGCTCAGGTCGAATGAACCTAGAGGACCAAACATCCAGCTATGGTCATGGTCCTCGGTATGGTGGCGTCTGATGGAAGCGAGATATCTCCCTACTTCTTCATGGCCAACGAGAAAGTCAACACGGACGTTTACAACATGGTCCTCATGTACCATGTCTGACTATTGTTGAAAAGCACGTGAGAGAGAACTATCTATTTACCCAATACGACACCCCGTCACACACGTCCAAGAAGATGCAGCATTTTAGCAGGGAGGTTATAGATATCTTCTGGTGGGTAGATTTCTGGATTTCGTCCTCACCAGACGTGAATCCTCTGGACTTTGTTGTTTTTTGTGTATTGTAGGGCAAGACGAACAAGGTTTCTCACCTAAGTGTGGATGTCCTGAAGGCGTGGATCACGGAGGAGTGGAACAACTTGTCCTTGGACTTCATCAAGGTCATCTGTGTGGTTGTTTGTCCCCATATTGAAGTCATTATTCAGATTGGAGGGGGATGGAGTGAATAAAAACTGTAGAAGATTGTCCAATTATCAACTTTTCTTCCAAAAGTTTGTCATAAAAATAATAAAAAATAATAACATTTATGGAAAAATGATGATGGGTACTAAAATTTTCTAACTTTGGAGCCCTCAAACTATAAATATTTTGGCTTATTTTTCCACAGGTGGGTTTCATGCTGAAGTACTGCATGTATATGATGATTCATTAGCATAAATATTGTATTTCTAGTAATTCATTCTTTTAACTAATTGGCAACACAAATGAAATAATTCATATGGACAATTAAAAAAAATATAATTACGACTTGTTATTTATGATTTAATTTATGTCGTCATCATTTTTTATACTTATATTGTATATGAACTAGTGTTGTAACAATCCAAATATTTTTGTACCGGTTCCGTTATCTATCATTAGAGATGAAAATCTGTTGTATTTTGAGTATGTTAAAAAAAAAGAAACCAAAAATCAACATATTAATCCTAACAATTTGAAATATGTTTTGAAAGAGAGCCGTTTAGATCAGCTAGAATCAGTTGTGACAAGGGAGGATGAAATAAACGAGGACATTGGGAAGAAATACTCCAATATCGATCTCCATTTTCTACTTTGAGTCCAACAAGGATTTATAATTCTCTTACTAACTCTGCAACAAATCTTCAGGGTTACTCTCAGTCTTTTCTGAGCACAGATGAATTTTCAATCACGTTTTTAATATAATTGAATGGAGTAGTTAAATAACAATGATAACAGCTAAATAAATTAAACCCATACTTCAAATTATCAATTATAAAAAACGGGCCACATGAAAATTACACACAATTTGCATAACTAAATATAAGTATCGGTACGTCCGTAATTTTGATACTCTTTTGACCAACAAAAATGTAATTAAGGGCAATTTACATGCACTTTCAGTGACGTTCACAGGATGTTGGTGGGGGCTACACCGAAAATTTGATTACTTTTTTATGACGGAAAATTTATATTCTTGTTTTTCTTTAAAAAAGTTATTTGTTTTAATTGGATATGGCTGACATTAAAGAGGTTACGTCATCGTTAGAACACATTTATATCACGTAGTGAAGTACCGGTCGGAATATCAGTTTAGTACAGTGCTGTTTTAAATCCGTTGGTGTCCAGGTATCATTATAATACCGGTAGTGTTGTGTCAGTCCTTATCTATTCGGCTAATTCCAGTCTTAGGACGGATCCTAAGAGTCCTTGGGAATGTCCCTTATGACTGTCAGTCCTTTGGACGACTATTTGTACAAGAACTGATTGAACATGTAAGAAATAAAGTTGAGTGATGTTATTAAAGACTGAACTTTATAAGTTTTAGGACTGAATTGGACCGGACCGAGGCTGTAGTCTTCAGTCCTATGTGAGGACCGTCACTACACTAAATACCAATAAAGTGAACAACAAAAATACCCTATAAATTAAAGGGATGTAATCACTGGGTCTCAAATAGTTTTTTGAGTAGTAGTATTTTGTTTCTATTTGTCGTGAGTCAACAGTAATCACTGCAAACAGGGCCACAATAACAAATCTCTCACTATAACATCGAATGATATTCATTTTTTTTGTATTGAATATGTGCTATACGTGATTTTTGGGAATTAATGAGTCAATAACTCCTTCTAATTAAAAAAAATATATATATATATATCGTTATCAATTATCGGTAAAATTTTCGACTGGTTTATGCCTATAAACCAGTAATTATACTGAATATGGAATATATTTCCATGTATTAAAACACATATAATTGAAACATTCATGAATAAAAGTTGATCTGTACTCACTCATCTCATACGAGATTGTGAATATTCGATTCAGAAAGAGGTGGATATAGAAATATTAATAGTCAGACTAAAGTTGACAATCTTACTATGAAGTTGGTCTTTTTAATTTCAAGATTACAAGGACCGCTCCAACACTATGAGCATTAAGATCTTGCAAGTTACCAACTTGACCTTTTATGGAAACGAAGATTTCAACTTTTTTTTTGCATCTTTAGAAGAGACTATATATAATTAGATATGATATTTGAATGAAGTTACTAAAGTACACTTGAAATAGTCTACTTTGACCCACATTGTCTGAGGCTTGGAATCTTTTTAATAAAGCTTTGCAAAAAATAAAAACCCGTTTAATTTTTTGCTCTTGTTACAGACCAACTTAGAGTTAAAGTTAGCAAGTACTAAAATAATACATAATCAATACTTTACCAATGACATTTTTTGAGTTATTGCAAATATCAATTCTCGGTAATGCTAAACAAATCGATACATTTTTAGCCCTACCATAAGTACATAATGTAATGGAATAATACCTTCAAATACTGGCCTGCAATTATATATGTATACTACTCATACAACAAAACTGCGTTTAGGTTATTGCAATTATGTTAAGGTAGGTTACCGGTTTCTATGAAAAAAATTCCTAGGTATCATACGTCCCATAGCAACCCCAAAATCTGCATTTCTATATAAGTGCTTAAATGTATATTACATTTTTTATATTTTATACTTCAAGCAATATACCCTAAATGTTGCGTCATTTAAGGACATATTACTTTTCACTACGTGTGGCATGTCAGCACAAAATGAAGCTAGAATATATTATATGCTATATGTATATATGAATTTTTTTTAAATAGATTTTTCCTTATTTTTGTTTAAGATTGTTTTTAAATTGACGGACTACATACATCTTATACTTTATGCACCATACCTTAAATGTTACGTCATGGATGATATATTAGTTTTCACTAAATACTTGTAAACTAGACGGTACTTAAAAGAAGAACAAAAGAGAGTTCAAGAATGAATCATGGGTGTAAGAAGAAATAAAAACTTCTTTTTTTTGCCACAAAGGATAGAGACAGCTATTCGTATTCAAATAGCTGCACAACTGATAAGTAGATATCTATATATTTAAGACGTCTTATTTCACAATTCTTTTGTATCTATACACATAGAAGTAATCTGAGTGCTCTTTTCAGTAATTAAAAAAAATACACAAGATTCGAAAAAGGTACGTTTAATTACAAAATAGATTTGTGATTGAATGAATTTGATACGTTGTTATGGAACTTCATAGAAGGTGTATTTATTAAAGGTTTACTATGGACTTTGAATTATTATTAAAACATATACACGACTAGGACTCTTAACGACATGACGAAACAAATGTGTCATATCAACAAAGCAATATATTCTTTTTATAAAGTAAAATATACTTCAATATTTGGGGAATGTTGTATTACGGCAAGTACAGGGTGTTTCATGCCTCCGGGATTTTTTTACTATGCAGCTATCTGGTTGCATTTCTTTTTTTGCCGGCAGAAACGTTGTTGTATCAATCATTGCAACAGCTACTCCCGATAGAAAATAAGATTAAATTTACAGAGGAGGTATGGGGTTTTTCTCCGTGACGATGATTTTTGTACTTATCAACATGGAGATTTCAAATCTGGAGGTCTAAAATATTACGTTGTGGAAAAGTAATTTCGTATTATTAACTTTATTTTAAGCAGCTTTAAGCCAAGTATGGCCGTTCTGTTCGATAACTTGTTGCCTACGAGAATCCAACTATTGAGGGCAAATTTATACCTTCAGATTTTAGTCACTTTGTGACAGGTCTGAACTGTAGGGTGAATGCATAAGAACTTATCATCCAAGCTCCCGGAGCTTCTGGCACGTCATCAAAGATATGTGAGGACTGCTGTTGTCTTGATGATGTATTTTTTCTCTCATTCACCAATGCTTGTGGCTTCTGTTCAATCGCCAGCTACAAACAGTCGAGTTCTTTCCAACAGAGGGCCAAATTGAGCAATTTTTTTTTACTTTTTTTGCTAAAACCAATGCTGTTGAACAATATCCGACCCGAAATATTATATGCTCCTTATACATTGTAAATTTCCTTGGTTGTTTTCGACGCGTTCTTCCCTTTCAGGTAGTAAAAATGAAAAAAGTAGGGATTTTCTTCATTTGAGATCTTCATTCAAAACACACGATAGTTTACGACTTAAAGGGCCAAGTGCAATTTTTTATCATATGAACCAATGGGACCAATAATGAACAAGTTATACTTAGTTTAAAAAAAAGGGACGGGAAATAAAAAATTACTTTCCCTAAACCTCATAAATGTGAATGTTTTATTATTCCTATGAAAAAGTTTTGGCCATCAATTAAAAATACAAAATTACTTCAGGGATAACTATCAGTATTACTTAGCAATATTATAATACAGTATACGTTCAGTATTATAGTGTGTAATTCATTTAAAAAATTGTGGAGAGATAATATAATAATGATAGTCTTGGAGAACTTAAAGATGAATATCAATTGAAATGATAAACTTGCTTAACTACTAGATGTTTTCGATCCTTTTTATGTTTATTTTGCATGGAAAGATTGCATGACACAATAAAGAGTGAGACCAAAAAATAGATTCACGATTTGAAAATGATTAAATTTTGGGCTCAGGTCGGAAACATCGGTTTTGATCAAAATATCGGTAAACATTAATATTAAAGACCGAACCGAAAGTAGTAATCTGTCTTGGACCGTGAAGAAACGCTAATTTCTACGTAGTACATGTATTTTTCTAATGAAAATAAATTACATTTTACTTTTGCAGTGCAAGTCTAGTCTACTTATTAATGTAGTATTACCTTACCACTCGTTCCCTTTTTTTGATTAAAATTCATTTAATTTTTAGATGTCTGAAGCAATTTCGCCACTTTTTAAAAAGAAATATATTGTAGATAAATATTATAGGTTTGCAAGACTAAAACTTTGAACTTTTTGAAGAACAAATACGAACATATATTAATTAGCGCGTGCCATTTGTGCCTCCCCCTACCTTAAAGTATCCAAAGGAATATTTTCCATTTTATGACGATCGCTTTTGGGCTTTGTGTCATTCCTGGTAAGTACACAATGATGTGAGTTTGGTTTTTTTTTCAATAAGAAACAAAAATAATGACTCATGAGATATTTAAACATTGAATCCTCTTTCAAATGTGGCCGTCAACAATTATGCAAGCTCAAACGTTTTTTGTTTTTTTTATTGAGGCTAGACTTAATTTCGTATTCTTTGACAAATTATCGTTTATTTTTATCAATACATTATTCTTTTTAACCCATTGGAACTGCTGCAAATGGCACTTAAAGTAGTCAAAATTGATTGTCAAAATAAAAGAAAGATAAATTAATAGATTTTCTTTGAAAACCCATATCGGGGATAATATAGGTTTATCCAATGAAATAAAGATTTCAAACAATAGCTGAAATTTTGGGGTATCTAAAGTCATCCCAGTAATTTGAATGCAAAGTCTATAAACTACTCAAATATATTTATGACGTACTGGCCATTCTAAATTTTATTTGAATAAATCTAAATTGGGTGTTCCTTCTTTTATTGATTTTTGATAAAGATTGTTTTTATGTTGACGCACCACAAATGCAGATCAGAATGTATAATTCCAAGGAGTGATTGATGTTCATACATTTCAATTTTAAAAATATATCATCCATAAAAATTGATAAATTATTTATTTATATTACTTTTCATAAGGGTTGTTTCCATTATGAATCCCATAGCCGGGCTTTGGAACAGGTTCCTTATCCAGATTTGATCGTCTTCTTTCTTGCATTTCATGTCCAGTGCTAAACGCTGAATTATCATAGGCATGGATTTGATCACCTGTGTAAACATCTTTTCAAAAGGCTAAGACTTAGATCCTTTCTTGTATATTTACCTGTTCTATTATCTGGAATGTAGGGTACATGTCTTGTGCTACTAACTTGATCCTTTAGCTTCGACATGGAGTATGCCAAAGCAAACAAAAGTATTATAAGAAGAAGAGAAATGACTCCAAAACTCCCACAAAGAGCATAGATTTGATATTGTAGATCATCTAATTTCTCTTCCATCTAAAGGGTTAAAAAAAAATATATAAATTTTTGGATTTACCACTCTATGAATACTATAACATATTTCAAGTAAAATAGTTTAAAAAATGAAGCAAAGTTTTTTTTTATCCATGAGCTGGTGGGATAATGATGAATCTTGGAGTTGTATTTCTATTTATAAATTTTTTTTTTTCTTTCGACAACATGACCGAAATTCAAGGGCAAAGAAAACTGTCAGTTGAAAAGTCTCTCATGGATATTACCGTCTGTTTATTTTTAAAAGTGAATTTAATTTTGTCTCTTTAGGAATTTTTAACTTTTTTTACGGATGAAAGAGTCTTTGACAGTGAATCCTGAATAAATTATATTGTTGAGAAGAAATTTTGATCTAGTGAGCCTTCTTTCCTTTGTATTGTCATTAATAGAATGTCGTTGTTTTTTTCATCTAGCTCTTGACTTAGCTCCAAGGTCTACTTTTATTCTTCTATTCTGGTTTTTACTGACATACCTATTAGAGCGGATCGATTTTTCACTTTTTCTTTCGACTATTATGGAAAATTTGTCATATAATATGAAAATTACATAAAAAATTTACATTGTCCTACGAGATCATATTAAGGTCACAAATCTCAATCAAATTATGACAAAAGACCAAAAATCTTTACTATGTAAAAAAGATATACAGAAGACATTTTTTTAGTTGTTTTGCATAAAATAACTTTTAGATACAATTTCCTAACCTATAAAAGATGTAAAAAAAGTTTTTTTGAAAAATTGTCCTTTGGAACAAAAAAAAGGAAAAACAAAAATTGATCATCTGCTTATAAGTGCATTTTTGTTATATTTTCACAACTTTTCTGAACCGGCCATAATCGAAATTCAAAAGAGTAGAAAACCCCCACCCTAATACACATACTCCTAGCCATCCCTTTTATCATATGGTGGGGATTTAGTACAATCCATATTTGATGACCTTCAATACAGACTTTGTACGAATTTTCCTCCTTCCTCCATGGCCAGGCTTTCTAACAACGTTTACACCAATTATTCAGTGGCTAACAATCTGGTAAACTGACGTTCTGTTGATATACATATTCTCGATGATATCCATGGGAGATTTCATGACATCTTAACCAGCCGTTTTCTTTTTTCTTCCCTTTCAACCGTCGGTAGACAAAACATTTATAAATAAAAATTATAATTACCGCGCAACCTCAACCTTAGAAAAACTTATTTCCACATATGAAACTATTTTACTTTAAATATGGACATTGAGTTAGAGTTAATGAGAATATAGAAGAGACGATGGTTAATGAAAAACTATGATCAATTTGTGATGTGCATGCAATTAAGTACTTTCAGTGTAATAAGATCAAATGAAAGGATTAAGTTGAAGGAACGCACAAAAAAAATATTTTATCGATTTAAAAAAATGTTATTTTATAAGACACACACGATATATTTATTGTGAGACAACATCCACAAAGGAGTTCACCTTCACCATCACATTGGATTGATTATTATTCATGCCACTCTTAACGCTCCCATCACCCTTATCATGCTGGATTAATAACGGACTCTTGGAAGTTTTGATGGGCTCTTCAACAATGTATGGAGTACTGTCTTTTACGTCTAATTCTTCTGCATCCTCTTCTTGACTACTGCCATGAATCAAAATGGTGGTAGATGATGGTTCATCCGCTCTAGCAATGGTCGTTGTTACTATGGAAGAAGAATCTGGGCTATTTGTGCTTTCTATTAGACCTAGGGTCGATGTTACTAATGAAGTAGATGTAACACTATGCGTGGAAGTAGTCAACTCTGGGCTATTTGTGCTCTGTATCGGACCGAAGTTCGTTGTTAAAATCGAACTAGGTGGAACGCTATGCGTGGAAGAAGACGTGTGAGTGGAGGTTTCAATTAACGTGACTAGCTCTTCAGTTGTTGATGTAACTAAGGAATCATCATTGCCTGTATGAAGATAATTAGATGGAGTGGAAGGGGAAGGTTCTGGGGGTAAAGTAGAAGGTTCTGCGGCACTTGAAGTAGCTATGTCCGCAACAGGGGTTGAAAATGAAAGGGAGGAAGAAGAAGAAGATTCGAAAGAGTTTGAAACTAACTCGTGCTCTGTGCTAGTCGTAAAAATACTAGAAGGAGTGGTAGAAAGTAGTTCCTCGTGGCCTACCTCAAGTCTTGTATATGTTTCATTACGATCCGTAATTAACGTATTCGTAGTTGAGTCAGGGGTAGAATTAGTATTATTGACATGGGTTGATGTGTTTGGAAATGTAATCGTTGTGGTGGAGTCATTCTCGCCGCCTTCCACTGACGTTGCGGTAGTGTCTTTTGTAGATAATGTTGTTGAATTTTCTTTAACAGAAGGATCTGTGTAAGAGAATCCTTCCTCTGTTGCCGGTGACGTTTCAGTCGAACTGGACTCCACCGTTGTTCTATTCGAAACGAAAGATGAGGACAGAGTGGATGGCGGAAAACTTGTTTCTTGAGACGATTCAGGAGTTGTTGTGGCGTTTGTTGAAGCTCCGATTTCTGAAGTGGAGGGTGATAATATATTCTCACTTGAAGTCTGACTGGGTAGAGTTGTAAGCGTTGTGTTGAATGAATCTTCTGTAGTTATTGTTACGTTGGACTCCTAGGTTTGCAAACAAAAAAAAAGACTTATTCTTTTTGGAATCTTAATAACATATACTAAAATGAATGAACTTACAGTATCATTTCTAGAGCTTCCTTGGGGATACCCATGTGTAGATGATAATAGAAGAACGAAGATACTTAGAGTTGAAATAGGAAATGTTTTGTACGATGATGATGACATCCATTGAATGTATTTACAGTATTGCATCATGATGGTGTCTTAATAATATATAGATGTTATGTGCTATTGATTTCAAATCAATGGTGCAACCTCCGGAAATTACCTCATGCACAGACTGAATATACGGGATGTCAATAACTCGGATTCAATGAATGGGAATAGAAGCAGTAACACTTGATGATGATTCAAACACATTCAGACACTGTAAATTATAGAATATATATGTATATTATTTTCTAAAGTTGTTCCTCCATGAGGACTGTATGTACAAATACGTGCAACTATAAGTCATGGAATAAAAATTAACCCTCACAATAAAGATATAATAATACTTTGCTGGGGAGTAAACCTATACTCTCTATATTTTTTTTACTTCATCATCCCATGTAACAACACTATATTACTTTGTATATTTATACATAGAATGAAAATATACTTAATATGCAGAATGGGGGGCGTTGAGATGAATAACAACAGCTTATAACGATTGATGCGTCAACATAAAAACAATCTTGAACAAAAATCAAGAAACTGAGAAAATTTCAATATATATTATTTATATTTTATCGTATACATAGGAACCCATTTTTCATGAACTTATTAAGATCATTAATTACTTTTGTAATCAAATTGTTTGTATGAGGTAGGACATCCATGAATTTCACCTATAGTTTAGAACTTTTATTTTATTTAAGAGACTTATAATGACCCCGATAAAGCTCCTTTCAAATTTAATATATCAAATGTTCATTATGATATTGTGACGATGAACTTTGGTTACTTAGGTGCAATTTGCTGCACTTCAAAAGTTAATCTGAATATATAATCCAGACTCAATTTTGAGGGAAAATCATTTGATCATGTTTTTGTGTTGACGGGCACATCTATTAAACATTATTAAGAAAATTTTAAGCAACCATAAAAGTATATTACATTAAAAACTGTATGTATAAACGGTCAATCAAGGGAAACTGAGAGTGAACCCGCTTATTGCAGGTTTGATATTTTGGCAAAATTATCTTTTTTAAAAAGGTGTGTCTCACTCTTCAGATCCAAATCCTTCAATGAAAGAGCTACTACAACTTCAGAAAATGAACTAATTAAAAAATATATTGTTTCCCTTTCTAGCAAAGTTGAGTTGAGCTGGCCCAAGACAAATATTTTGAATTGAATTTCAGTATATTAAGAGATCTGTCTAAAGAAAGGATCCGTACACAAAGTATTTAGAAGCTCACTAATCATTCAGAGGAAATAGATTCAAAAAGCTTGACACCTTCTTAACGATACAGGGAGGGAAAAGCATAAATGTGGAGAACATATTTAATTACGTGCATGCAACATTCATATTTTATTTATTAACTCGTCAAAAGAGGGTCCATTATAATTCTATAGCGAGTAAATATTCTTCTTTTTTCTGTACTTAAATTGTCAGTTTAAAAAAGTGACCTCTAAAGGATTTTTAATTATTTAATTGACCCCTAATTGGGATTGCAGGGACATGCTTAGTGTAGTCTTTTATGTTATGAAATTCCAGCGTGGGAATGACTCGTTTAAATAAGATTAGTGTAATACCAGGTTTGACTGTATATACAATATGTTATCTACAAGAAGTAACTTGTATAGGGTACAATTTGTACAACTCTCATATTTATTAAATCATTATAACACAGCCACTTTCCATTTACTGACTATTACTTGAAGTTCAATTCAAGATGACGAAATGATATTGACTCTAAGCCCGAGCAGAATCCGAACTGTTTCACGTGTTTTTTGTAAACTAAATACATTTCTTGATTTGTTCAAATTTATCTAGGTGGCGTTGCCGCTACTCAAGCTTCAAAACTTTAAGATAAAACTAGATATTTGAGAAGAGAGGAATCCGTTTTATTTATCCTTTGAAGTGAAGTTTAATTCAGAATTCAACTGCATTGCTTCTCGATGCTCCTTTCTGAACGATTTAACATTGAGTTCCAATAGAATCACTTCATTATTATGTTTTTAAAAGTGGTATGATTTTGATTCCGCCATAGAAAATATATATATCAATAAGTCATATTTCATTAGAAAAGTAAAAATTTACTCCTTTTATAAGCTTAAGAAACATTTTAACGAATTATTAATAATCTTATAAAAAGTACAAATGCTAATTTATTTATCTAATTTTTATGTTGCAATTTGAAGAATCTACTTTTACAAATTACAATAGTCGCAGCATAAGGAAGCCCTAGTTTCCTCAAAAGAAGATAAATAGATCCTTGTTAACCTACTCATTTTTATACTTTCAAACTAGTCTCAACTCTTCCCAACAAGAAAAACAATACACAGCCCACGATTTAATATATGCATATTTGTAATTAAGCTTCAAATTATTCATCAGAGTAAGGCAAAATCCCTTAAAATACAAATCCAAGTCGATTTTAAAGTATTAGGTCACAAGTCCAATTTCAGTTTGAGCCCTCAGAATTCTATTGAGCTCAAATCAATTCCATAATTTGATAATATAGGATCGATATAGTGTACAGAAGTCATGTGTCAGTCTGTATTTATCTGGTACAGTTCAGTTTGTATTATTATTGGTCCTTAGTCTTAGGCCTACTCCTATTAGTTCTAAGGACCTGTCCTTAAAACTATCGGCCCTTCGGACCGTCAAAATTAATATAAAAAAAGAAGAAATATATGTGAGTAATGTTATCAAGGACGGAACGTATAAGTTTTACGACCGGAATGAAGGACTAAATTGGAGTGCAGCCTTCAGCCCTAAATAAGAAACCGACCTATGTCGTGTGCTATGGTTCTTTTGACCTCTTTGTAAAATAGTTTTCAAGTCCATGTCGAATAGCGAGTCTTTGATTGTGTTATTACGTTGCGTCGCAATTCCGAGTCTCTTTTAATTATTTATAATTATACATACCAAGCTGTTGAATTCATTATTCGATGGTGCACTTATGAATATATATATATATATATAAAAGTCTTTAATAATCAATGAACAAAGTATTTTTACTACTTGACTGCACGGATTCAAGATTCAAATTATACTAAGAAGATTTTGTTATTACAGGGTTTTACCTCTCTCTCTCTTTATTTAATTAGAAGCTCTCTTAGAACAGGGATTTTTTTTTCCTACTTTACTCTTCTAGGTAGGGATACGTGTCTGTAACGTCGAATAATATTTTATGAGATGAGGCTTTATATAAAATAATAATGTAATTCAACACCAAATAGTTTTATATTATATAAATGAAAAGCAAAACCCTTTAGTAATATATATATTGAAAAGGGGAGACTCTGAATTGACTAAATGGAACATAACTAATGCATACATATTCGTGTTGGGACGTGCAATGTACATAAGTGTGATTCATTTGTAGTATACTCTATTGGAATTAGGCTAAAAAATGTTACTCATTTGTCAATAGAGAAATGATGACATATGAGTCGGATAATAAACAGCTAAAGGTGGGTACTATCTATAACTCAATCACACCATCAGCTATTTATCTCCTAAGTACTCCCAGACTATAAATTCTCAATTGGTTAACCCACAATTTATAAATTGAAACACACAAATATATTTCACTATATTATAATCTTACATAGTATTAAATTCAATACTGTATTATAATATTGCTTAGAAATATTTTATATAAAGCATAGCTATACATATATATTTGTATATGATAGCCAAGATTAATGCATAGAAATAATAAGATGGCCAATCTATATATATACATAAAGGGTGTTTCATGTAAACGTTCACAAGCCGAGAAAGAAAGTAAATCGCTGCTGTGACTTTATTTCCTATCCGATTTTTATAAGATTTTCACAAAAATCAACTTTATAAAATATATTTACTATTCAATCAATAAAATTGCTGTTATCTGGGACCACACGCTCACAAAGTCCCAGAAACATTCCACTGCCAGTTTGACAGTCCCACTAGTAAAGTCCTTTTCGAAGCTCAAAGAGATCTTGTGATGCTGTGGGGACCTTAATTAAAAACACAAACAACAATTCCTCTTTCAAAATAGTCAGAAGGGTTCATTTCCGGCGAGTTAGGATACCAAGAACTTGATAGTACGTACATCACATTTTCAGAATCAAGAAAATCGATGGTTCCTTTGCTGGTGTGAGTGACAGGGTGCCCCGTTTTGCTGCCAGATCCATGGTCGTTCTTTCATTATCCTGCAGGTCTAAAAGAAGGCTTTGCTGTGCAGAACAGTGATTTTGACCTTGATGTTCACATTCTGGTCCTACTTCAATATGAAGGGATCAATGACGTGACCTTTACTGCTAACAACCACAAGACCATAACTTAACTTATTTTTGTGTTAGAGGGGTAACACCGTGCTAGTGCTCTGTAGGTCTTTATTTGGTAGATTAAGTCTTAGATCTGGTCCTATCCGACCATGGGACCAGTTCTTTACAACAGTTACTTCTTAGGACTGTTATCTAGTACTGATTTTTTTTTAAATATATAGTTAAGTGAAATCATTAAGGACCAAACTTTATAAGTTTTAATGGCGGATAAGCAGGACTGATCTGGACTATAGTCATCGGTCCTAATTAAGGACTGATACAACTCTTTTAAAAATATTAGGTATTAGGAAGGATATATGTTTGTAATATACCTTTATAGTGGGTTTGGTATAGCGATAAACTATAGTTTTACCGGTATATTGATATATTTAAAACGTTACTATAATTAATTGATATTGAAACCAGTTCATTCAGTGGCATTACGTCATAATTAATAACATATCCACTAAATTTATGCACCATAAAAGTGTTTTATAATAAAAATAGTAAAATGAAAACTATTTTATCAGCTGTCATAATTTTTGTAAGTGCATGATAATTACCATCAATGGTATTTTATATATCGTTTAAGTAACGGAACCGTTACAACGTTGTTTGTATCGTGAGAAGACTAAAACCACTATAAATATAGGGACCGTGAAGAAAATCAGTACGTATTTGATCCCTTGCCGATTTTGTAAGTTTTTCCATTGCCAAATAAAAGAACTGTTTATAATTTTATTCGTAGGTTTACTTTAACAGTGAAATACATTCTATGAACAAAAAAAAAGGGTATTTATGAATCAAAATGCTAACTATAAGGCCAAAAGTACCCAACCCGAAAGCATGGGAGAAGAAAATATTATGTTTTTGGGGAGTGTTTCTCTGCTAAATGAAAAGAACGGATTTTAACACATAGAAATATAAATGAACCACAGTACATAAAATCTCCTCCACATAAGTTTGAGATAGTCAAGAATGCCAGCAAAAATTATAAGCCTTTATTAGAAGATAATGAATCTATATTTGATTCTAATTTCGTGTTTGAAATAGAAGAACTAGACCGAGTGGTCTGTTGAAATCTGAGCACATACTTATTCAATAATTAATTAAGGTTGAGTAATTGAAATTAACTCATATTTTGATATATAAAAGCATGAACAATTAGTCATAAATAAATAAAAAATTTAGGTATCTAGCTTACGTAAAAGTCGAGAAAATGATAATTGAACATAATTGACGAATTCTAATTCTCACAATCCTGGACCACTGTCTACAATGTCCTCAAGTCCGAAACGTTTGAGAAGAAGAAGGGCTCTGTCAAGAAGACAAACTGGACCCAGAGGAGTTAAAGAAAACGTGTCAGACCAATCCTCTCAAGTTCATGAGGGCCCATGCTAGAGATCTGGGGGTTTTCACACCAGACTGTCCAGAGACCTATCAAAAAAGTGGGTGAAAAGAGCCTTGTGAGGGTGGAAAGGCCACTTTTTACACCATCAATTAAAGAACCCACTTTCTTTCCTTAAAATATTCCATTGAATGAGTCTTATTAGTTCTTTTCAACTCGTTTTTGGCACTTTTGTTTCCCTACAGCTATGATAACAGTCCTAGGACGCTAGGGCAGAGGACTACATCCGCACCCTTCCTCTGCCGTCTGAAAGCCATAGTTGCCGCTAAAGGCGACTAAAGTTAATGATTAAGAGAGCTCTGACACACATCTATTTATAGTATTAATTTTGTTAAAACTATATTACTAGTTAATAAATTATACCTTGTTGAAGTTTAAACTCAAAATGTTCAGATATCAATCGACCGCTTGGTATTACCCTACTTTTTTCTTATTCATAGTCTGAAATTTTTGCAATCTCTTAGTGCAATTCTCTAGAATTGCCAATAATTGGCTCAGAATATTTATTATTATTAAGGAAAGATGACTGGTTAAACACTACAAATGTATTCCAGGTCTGAAAAAAAAACATCTGCAATGATACTTTGCCCGTTGCCAGGTCCCACATTCAATCATAAGATAACATATGAACCTTAAATAACACCAACAGCAGGCTATTGTGATGGCAAATTTTGATAAACGGTCGAGAAAGAGGGAAACATTACATACTATTTGAACTGATTTTTCAGACAATAAAGGCTTCACTTCCTGTAGTTAAAAAAAAAATACAATTTACCTAAGTTTTGAAAGTGGCAAGTAAATAATATAACAAATGTAACATAAAAACCTTTATAAATTATAAGTTTTTTTATACGCAAACAATGCTTTGAGATATGAATTTTGAAATATATTAAGCACCAATACAAAAATAATTATTAATAAAAATTGCCATATATTTAGAAATTCATAATCTATTTTACTATGGACTATATTTTTAAATTTATTGGATTGGTTGAGATGCTCAGAAATATTATTAGCTAAAATAAGTATAAGCAATGTTAATTTAAAAATTAAAATCTTTTGTTTTAGATTTATTCAATTGTGACCAGGGATATTTATCAGTTCAATTAGCAGCATCTACGAATAAAAAATCGAAATATTTTATGAGTAAGAATGTAAAATAATGTTAATTAAACGAAAAAAACATTATTAGTCAGTTCGGTATTCACGGTTCTGCTGTTCTGGAACTAACAGAAGGGACAATGAATGACTCACCAGTAATTACTACAGCTCGTTAAGTTATTGGGTACTCAGGACCCAGTTACGCTAGCCTTTTTAGTTATTTTTGTGTTGATGGACTACATGCAGTCAAATCTGGACTAAAGGCTGCCTTTTTTAAGTATTTCACCGTAATTAGGAGCCATATCCAGTATTCAAATTTGGAAGTGTAACAAAACAGGAAATCTGTTTTAAGAGGTCAACTACACTAAGTGGTTAGTTTTTTTGTATACCTTGCCTGACCGTTTGATATATGTTTTACTGTATGTATCCTTAACCCTCTATTAGCAAACTGGGATATTTTACACCCTGTGATTTATAAGAATTATATTTATTCCTTTGAATCTACATTTTATTTTGGGGTGTCTTGTTCAACAGTTAACTAACCACGTTATAAAAAGGAAGTTTATTAATGAAGGGTTAAAAATAAAAATTGTCAAATAATTTATACTTTTACTTTAATATCAAAAAGTCGTACAAATAATTTCCATAAGTAGTGTTAAATCATAAGCCTTACCTCTCTGCACCGGAAAAATAGTTTAAAGAGGAACAATACATTGGCTAACAATAATATCCGTAGAAAAAAACAAAAAAAAACTATGATGTGAAGCTCACTTTATACTTTTTTGTACAAAATAACTATAGAGAAGATAAATGTATTTGCGGGACAGGATTCGACTATGTGTGATGAATTTCCTCACTCCTTTTTGTATGATTCACTCTTTCATAATAGCACTTCATGATGAAAACACACGTTTGTTTAACAGATACTACAACTATGTTGTAAGCGAATACTATTCATTTAGGTAGTAGCGTGCTTATCTGCCCAACCATGTTATGTATATAATCACTAGGGTGGTCCTTAAAAATCAATGTTGTACGTTTACATATCTAAAATTTTGTTTCTTTTTCAAATATAACTTCGTTCTTAAAAATATTTTGTTTTTAATTCATATTTAATAGTGGCCTCCCTTACTTTTTATATTATTTAACAACCCTTTAATTGGCCAGATATTGTGGCACTGATTAAGTATTAGCAGGCATTATAACAAAGTACTACAATTCTGATAAAAAGAATCATCTTTGAAATCCATATACATAATGTATATTTCCTTCTCTAGGAAGAGCTTGGATCGAACCTATACACAATCAGTTCAACGAATTAAATTTCCCAAAACCGTAGCCCATTGAGCTACGTCATTCCATTATTTTTCTTTATTTATTTAGAGGCAAAACAATATATCTTTATTCTAAATAATACATATTCTAAATCAATGAGATAATTTCACCTAACTACACACAAATATTAATATTATTTTTTAAGAAAAAAAAAACCAAATGGAACGACATTTACAAATTAAATGAAAATAAGACTAATAACACCAGGGGACAAAAACGGCAGATCCAGAGATCTGAAAATAAAAACGTCAACAAATGTTGATTAAGTTACCCTTCTAATTTTACAATTTTTGGAACAGGAATAATAATTTGATCATTAGCACCGATTGATAGGGGATGAGAGATTGAAATACAAACATGGATTTCTGAAGTACGCAATAAAAGCCACCTATACGTATATTCTGTGTGAGAATGCAATAAAATCAACCAGATGTATATCTGAGATAACAGGTGCGAATTGAATGAAACTTTATTTAAATTTTATGTTCATAAATTGGAATAACTAATTTACTCAACTTTTTTTCACCCGTTAGCCACCTCCCAATTACAATGACAGCAGTTCTTTATTAAGTTTACGTCCAATGAGCTCCAGCATTCGTCAATGGAGGATCTCAAAGTGTCGATATTGGGGTGATGTCTTTTACGAGCTTTGGACTCAATATGCAGGCAGAAAGCAAAGTCCAATGAGTTCAGGTCTGAGATGTATGCGCGCCACATCTCCTTGGACTATAAGTCCGTCTTATTGTGGATCTTTTTGGCCGTGTGCACAGGTGCCCCGTTCTGCTGTAGCACCACATTTTCATTAAGGTAAGTTGACTGCACCCAAGGGGTAAATTTTGTCTTCAAAATGCCCATGTAGTCAGCTGGTGTGATGTGTTATCCGTGTGGGAACCAGATGAGGGGAGGCGGTGTTTGCAAGAATCCTTCTCGTGGTTTGCGTATAAAGTGGGATATGCACATTTGGCAATATCAGTTTTTGCCGCACTCATCTACGCACGAAGGAGTGCTGAGATATTACTTCGGTCATCCCTTTCCCTGCTCACCTTGGAATGGGGAAAAAAAGGAAGTAATAAACAGTGCAGCTGATTCAAAAAGACATCCTTTGTATTTCAGACATTTCTTGAAATTATGTCGTAAAATACCTCAAACATGAAAGCTTTTCTGTATACCAATATATTTTCAAACTAGAATCGAGCAAGAGTGTGAGATAATTAAAAAGAACAAGATGGATTTATAAAGTACAAAATAAGATCCACCCTAATAGTCATTTAAAACAACTTAAAAAGCTCATTCTAAGTTGTCAAAGAAACACAGTAGGTTGTGTTGACAAGTTATTTAAGTTCCGTTGTTAAAATCAATAACTTTTTTATATGTATATAAAAAGGGTTATTATATGTTATTAGGAATTTTTTTTTTTTTCTTGTGTTACACCCTTCAAACATGCAACTCCATATAGAACCGTAGATATTTCTCTCATTATTAATTTTTAAATCCATATCTTTGCATTCAATACATTTACCAATGACATTAATCCACTTTTTTTTTCTCTATAATATATATGTATAATATTCATATGAATTATATAAAATTTATGTCAGGTACACAAAAATTGAATATTTTTACATGAAGGATGAAAAAATATCATTGTTAAATAATGAACAGAATTCCCTTATCAAGATTGGAAATGTGTAAGCTCTGATTCGATTCACGCATCTCTAAAGCAAGAACTACCTATTTTCTTCGTCCCTTTATTGTGAGGTGTCCATTTTATTATATCTACACTGGCAGGAACAAAACTGGTACACTTGGTACAGGGGCGACCAATCTTATACTTTTTCTAATCCATCATCCAAATCATTAACATTATTTTCTAGTAAAAATGTGATCTTCCAGCGGCAACCATAGTCCCTAGAGGAGGCATGAATGCCTTGCTGATATTGGCTACATATTCCTCTATCATGTTGGTCCACTCACTCTCCTCAGCAGTTTGGAGGTCGTCCACATTCATGTAAGGAGTAGCACAGGCCTTGTTCTCCACATAGCCCCATATTCCAAAGCTCAATGGTGAACACTCTGGTACACAGACCACACTAATGCAGGATAAAAATATAGAAGATTCTCCGCTAATCACTTCCGGGTCTCCTTGCACTTGAAGCTAGGGGCATCATTCTTTTGAGATCCCATGATAATTAGTGTCAACCCATGGCTTAATTATGTTCATCATGAAGTACAGATACTCCTTAGTCCATATGCCCCAACCCTTTGTGGAACCAAAGGGAGACATCCCCTCTGGTTTCAACCTTCCCAAGCATCATGTCCCCTGATCTTAACTTGGGCTTGTGGATGCGAGGCACATTCTCCAGATGTAAAGCCTTTCCTCCCTTATCATCTTTGAGTTATTGTTATTATTTAATAAATGTATAAAGTACTACTTCCATTATTCTTCTTATCCATAAATAGTAATGTATTGTGTATGTTTGTCAGAGTTGTAATGATTATGTATTAATAAGAATATATATGTATCACTATTAAATGACATCGTTGCCTTATTCCTCCACGTCTCTTCTCTCCTCATTTCTCTCGGTCGTCCTGGATTTCTGTATTTAATAGTATGTGTCTCTTCATCCTCGTGAAGAGACAACCATTCCGGCAGTACTTGTTCTGATCTACTGTCCACATTTTCTTGTTGGAGAAAAGACAGACAGTGGGCCCATGGTGTTTGAGACAGGTGATGATCTTGCTCCCTCTCAAATCTAGACTTCCAGTCCAGTTTAGTGCCCGCATATCAGTCCTACAACTTATCAAGTTCTGTCCTTGGTGACCTTTATTTCTTCTTCTTTTATTAATCAGTTCCACTACTGACAGTTCGCATGACCTACAGTCATCAGGACCAGTCCTAAGACTATACTGGACAGAATAAATAAGGACTGACACGACAGTAACTATATAGTCATATCTAAAAAGAAGACCTAGATTGGAACCGTAAAATTTTTGATACCATCTGCGTTTGTGTAGTTCAAAAAAGTAAATGGCTGACCTATTCTAATGAGTAGTGATGAAAATTGTGTATAATAGGTTAAAAAAACGAATATCAACATGCTAATCCCGACAATTTGAAGAATTTTGGAGTCAACTACAATCAACTGTGTCATGGGAGGAGGGGAAAAAGCAAATATAAAAGGACATTGGCAAGAATTACTCCGATATAATTCTAAGAGTCCTACAAGGGCTTCCAATAATAACTCCGCAACAAATCCTCCGGATTACGATCCGTCATTTATGAGCACACAAGAATGTTCAAACAGGTTTTGAAGATAATTGAATCTCTATAGAAAAAGAAGTTCCTTTGAACCAATTCCGAAAAACGGGCCACCTAAAAAATTCAAACGATTTATATAATTATTGATGAGTCAATTACGGTATATTCCACGTGTATTTCGTTTTTTTTAGTATTATAATAATAAATTGTTAAAAGCTACGTATATATTGAGGTAAACAAAATTGTTTGTTATTGTTGATGAGTTTTTGATATTATGCCTATATATTCATATAGCATAATTGTATGATTTTCATAGGGGGAGGGTAGATTGTCCTATAAGTATTTGATTTGATACTTACACTTTAAAATGTTGGTTATTACTGATTTTACAAAGTTGTTACCAAAAAGTTGCTGAATAAATATACAAAAATACAATTATATAACTTATACATTATATCACATCCTGTTATCATAAAAATATGCTCATATCTTTCAGATGTCCTTTTTTACTTTATAAAATAATTTACATATAAGGAAATTGAAGTAAATACTACTCGTAAATTCAAATTTTCCAATGGTATTGGGTTATGAACTGCATTGGAATTCATGAGTTCGAAGGAAAAGTTAGAATAAATAATTCCCATGAGGATTTTTCTTTTTTATTTTTACAAGTCTTAAGCTGGCAAGAACATTTTTTTTTTTTTTCTGTATGTTTCTTTTTAAAACAAAATCCAAAATTACTGATTATATGACATAAATGTCGTTAAGTACTTTTCCTTTAAATTATTTTACTTCAGCACATTAGAACTATTAGGCTTTAAGACTATTTTTTCATAATATATAAATAATTATTCTTTATTTTTGGTTAAAATTGATGATCCCTTTGAATTTTTAAATGGAAATATGTACAGTTAATTACTTTAATAAAACATTAAATAATTGTTATGGAGAAAGAACAGTGATTTCCACTTCGTATTGTTCCAGAATGTGTCTGAAGAAGAATCGGTTGGCCATAGAGAGTCAAATCCCTCATAGGATTCGGGAAGACTCAGAAAGGTTGGGTCGTAATTAACAGGCAAGTCTCTCTTCTTCTGGCATATTCTGAATCATAACGAATTAAACATCACTGTTCTTGCATCGTATTATGCTTGTTTGTAATAATTATGTATGCAAATCCTGTGTACAATGGACTTTAAAAAAGAAACCAAAAATCAACATTTTATGAGAAAGAATAATACTCATGACGTTTTCATTAAACCAGCTACAATATGATGTAACAAGGGAGGAGGAAGAAAAGGTTCATGCCAATGGCATTGGCATCAGCCCATCTAAAAATTCACATTATTTACATCACTAATAATGATCCTTATTGTCCCATGAACGCCGAATTTCGAACCCGTGACATCCCTAGTATGTTCAATTCATCACATGACATACTTTCGCATTCAAAATATATATGGAAGCTTACTGATATCAATTTGATGACGTATGTTTTGAAAGTCGTATATATACAACGTGGTTATGTGTAAATATTCCTTTTTTTTTTTACTTATAAAAAAACACATGTATGTGTTTCTCTAAGAAGGTTATTTATTAATCATATGCAGTCTAATCTTTTCTAACATTATATTGACTTCACATGCAAAAATATGTAAATAATTAATACATATAGGAAATAGCTGTCGATAAGGACTTAAAATAGTTTGTATTAGTATATATAAGTCCAGTGGTTATTCTTCAGTGCAGGAGGATCTGTTGGTGTGTTGCTTAACTGCCCTCCACTCAAAGAGTCCATGGGGTTGAGGTCCGGTGACCTTGAGGTCAAACACTGGTCAAAAAATAATATTGTGACAACCAGAGTAATGATTTTTTTTTTTTTTTGTACTGTGGCATGGAGCAGATTCAAAATCACTTCCAAACACTGACAGTTCCTATCATACTCTCCAAACAATGGACTTGGATAAGTTTTAAGAAGTTTCCAATCTCAAAATTGTATAGTCCGGCGTGGATTGCAACAAGGACACTCTGGCTTTTTCGACTATTGGGGATTTTGTAGTTCTTGATCTATGCCATTTTTTTAACTGACGCTTAACACTTCTGTCTAGATGCTAAAATAATAGACAACCTACTACCTATGGCTCAATGCTCGTTGTTAAACAATGACCGGACACTGTATTATAAAATAAGTAAATGAGGGATTTCCTGTATGTCTAAAATCCCTTGGAAAAGGTATCTTGGGAGATAAACCCTTGCCTCTTTCTATCATTATTGTATATATTGACAATTTTGTTTTTCGAATTGTTAATTTTGTAAAGGATTTTAAGTCTATTAATGTACTACTTTATGATATGATCAAACCAGTCTATTCATTATACAGGATTTCTCTACATACACTAGTAATGTTATAATCTAACATTATGTGTATAATTATTATAGAAACAAGTAAATTATTCATGAACCTCTGTATAATAGGAACAAACAAACAAAATGAAGCCTTACACGTCAATGGCTATCCCCCTCATTCAGGTCTACTAATACAAATCCTTCCTTACTTCCATGAGGTATTTGCTATCTCAAAAACTAAAATATATTTTGATATCTTGTGTGTATCATATCTGTGTTCCATCTTCAATGTAAATTATAAATTTTTGCTATACTTCATATATACATTTTTTTGGGAATTATATTTGATTTATTTCTAAGTCATTAACACATATTTCGTATGATTCAGTTAACCTACAGATTAATAGAAATAGATTTTTGAAAAGTATGATCTGCCGTTATGTTAAAAAATGAAACCAAAACTAATTTGGTCCCCCTAACAACATGCTGACTGTTCAAGTAGAGAGCAGCTTAGCTGTCATGATGCTTTATTAGATCAGCTACAAGCAGTTGTGACAGGAGGAAATTTAAAACAAATCCCACTCCATATTTACTTAAGACATAAAGGTTAGGTATTTTGAATCCAGAAAATTTAGTGATAATGTACATATATTACAATTTATTTCCCAAAATTAATTCACAAATATTTTAAGGGTTCATTCTAAAGTCAATCACTCAAACCAAGCACTTTTAGTTTCAACCACAGCCTCCAACCTGGCCCTGAACCTTGCACAAGACTCGATGAGGAACTACTCGTCTATATTGCCCACTGCCTCAAGAATGAAAGCCCGAAAGGAGTCGACATTGTTATGTGTACGTTTATCGGACTCACTCTCTCCACGACGCCCCACACATAGTAGTTCAAGGTGGTTCGGATCCGGCGATCTAGGAGACCAAAATTCCTTTACTTAAAACATAAAGCTCTTATAAGTACGTTTTTCCTTAATAAATCCGGTTCCAAGAACCCGATTTGGACAAATCGCACTAATTTAAATTTCTAGCATTCTAGCATCTGTCAACATCAATGTAAGCTCTCTAGTATCATTATCTATGAAGTTATTTGCGTCCTTCAGCGTCCGACCAGCACAGAGGCAGACAATAATGGCAGCACAACGTTCGTATTCGGAGGACATCTGAAGGATTTTGTATTTCCCTTATACAGTTTTTGTAATTTGAATCATATGGGTACACTATCATAAATATCGATCTCAGGGCGTTACCAAGATATTGAGGTCTAAGCTTGTTTAGGATTAAAAATAAGCACCGAATAGACAGGAATTGCTCAAATGCCGATCCTTAATTCGACTCCGAGTACAACAAGGTCAACTTTTATAGCTCAGTGTTACTCTCCAACATCCGGAGCTCACGCCCTTGACACCTCAATTTTCCCCCTTCTTCAAGAATTCAAAAATAATGATAAAAACTTTGGGGGAAAAAAAATATAACCTGTTGAGGAAACAGCTCTAAATATAAAAAAATAACTAGATGGGGATGTATAAAACATGTTTTGTTCGATTAAAATTTATGTATTGAGAAACAAGTCATTATCTCGAGTAATTAAAGATTATTTTCATTTACTCGTACTTCCATTTTAGATTATGAGTGCATAGGTATGAAATAATACAGTAAAAAGTATTCAATTTGTTCACTAATGCTTATAGCCTGTACATTATTTATTGTATACAACAACTATTATTGGCAAATAAGGGCTAAACACCCATGAAAGTACTCATGATAGGATTTCTAGGGAATGAACGAAGGGTAAATATTGTTATAAATGTTGTATCAGTCCTTATTCAGAACTAAAGACCGCATTTCCTTCCACTTCATTCTTGTTCCGGTCCAGTTTACTTCTCCAAATCAGTCCTAAAAATTATAAAGCTCCATCCTTGTTGACATTACTCAACTTTATTTCTTCTTTTTTATCAATTATTTGACTGGCGGTCCAAAGGACCGATAGGGCCTGCCTGAAGACTGGAATGGGCCAAAGCGATCATGTGTGATACAACACTAATTATTATTACTACTCAGATTCCTTTTACATATTGTGCTCATGAAAGGAACGGAGTATTAATCAATCGATTATATAACTTGAAATTACCTTTCACATATGAAATATCTCCTTCATTCTGTACGAAAATGAAATTATATATACATATATATAATATTAGAGAAATATTAATTAACACTACGTGTAACTATCATCTATTAATAACTATTTATTGGTATAACATAATAACACCTCACTTTAATGAACTCTGATAGGAAACTACGGTCTGTAACCATTCATTTGTCCTTCCATGTTAACTCCCTCTTTTTTATTTATATATGCCTTTCATTGTTTTATTACTATGATTATTATGATTATTTGTTGCCTTTTCAGCCTTTTTAAAGGTTGCATACAGAAAACCATCACTAGGATTTCAGAGATGACTTAAATACAATAATATAACATGTATTTAAAACGTAGAATATATACAAAATGTCTGACGAAACATTAGTTAAAAACATGTATATTTTGCCCCATCAAAACATGCATTTTGCTACGATTTGGCCTCCTATTAAAGCACATACAAATATATTAGGAAAAGGAAAGGAGTATTTTTTACCTGAAGGTATATAACCTCAACTCTTTTTTTGGACAGAGCCTCACTGGGTGAGTACTAATTTTCTTTGTACGTTTTCGATAAATCCATCCCTTTTCTCACTTCTATACATAATTTACGACTGAAATAAGATAAAAATGAATCTTTCATTATATATTTCTATACATGTAAGTGCTTTTATATGGTAGTAATCAGGGTTGCTCTACCAATATCCCGGGATATCACGGAGTTTTTCTAACATGTGACATTTCCGGGGTATTTCATCACTCCATAATATGTATAACCTTCATTTTATACTAAATTATGTTCAACAAGGTGTTTCCATTGATAGAAATTTAGTAAAAAAAGAATGTTATACGTTCTTAGTCCTTTTTTCTTAATATACAGGGTAAAAACCTTATATTTTCAACAAGTTTAGACTTCAATATCTTGGTAACCCTGAAATCTAGTGGTTTCATCAGATTTAGCTTACAAAAGCTGTATAAGAAATACTACAAAATCTATAACATATCCCTTGAATACGAACACCATACCACCATTATTATGTGCTTACGTGCCTGGCCCACGCCCAAGCAGACAATTGAGTTAACGAAGCTACCCAAATCAAGGGTTTACGATGTTGTAAAGACGTTTAAGAAGTCTGATGGGTCAGGAAGACCTACAAGGAAGACTCATGATTGTTTCGGGCTAATAGTTGATAATAAATGAGAATACATAATTAAAATGAATTGACATTTGGCCTCTTGACTCGCCAGATCTAAATCCCTTGGACTGTTATATGTGAAACGTGTTGATGAGAGAGGTTAACATAACAGTGTTTACTCCATGCAGGCTTCCATTTTCGAGGCAGTGGCCAACATGCACAAGGATTTCATAATCCAGGCCTGTGTCAGATTCAGGACCAGGTTGGAGGCTGTGGTAAATGCTGGAGATGAATGGTTTGTATGATTTACTTCACTGTGGAATCATATTTATAAAAGAAATAGATTTGTCAATTACTGATTAAATTTTGAGAAAATATATTGTAAAATAAGTTATCCTTAAATTTTATGGATTTAAAATCCCCACCTTGTATGTAAATACATCTTACAATGCACGATTGATAGTTTGAAGGTTATATCAATGTTTTGAAAGCTGTTTCATATCTACAATAATGTCCCCTATTGGATGTATGTCTCATATTTTCTATATAAAAAGTTCCATGGATTTTAGTGATTTGCACATTTTCACTTTTAGAATACAGAGCGGTTTCGTATTTCACAATTATGCAATCCCAAGCTCTACCAAAGTTAGCTTGTTTATCACGTTTTATTTAATTTGTTTGTTGCGATTAGGATAGGGTAACAAAGTTCAAAATGAGTGATAAATATTAACATGTAGAATACATATGATAATTTGTAATGAAAAATGAGTTTAATTATTTAAAATGTCTTTTTTTTTCTAAATATAAAATATACTAAAATTTGTAGTTTTCATTCTTTACCAAGGGGAGATTGTTATTGTTTCCGGCATCTTGCTCAATGACAGTTTCCCGGGAATGAGAAACCCTAGTAGGTATATTTAATGTTGTTTTAAAAGAGACAAAATAGGAGAGCTTATGTATTTGAAACAAGGAGGTACTACACGTAACAACACGGTCCTTTATATGGTATTCCTGTCTTAAGATAAGAAAGCAACCATTATTCATTATTAAATTATATTCTACAAAAAAAAAAGTTATAATGTAGAGCAGACCTGAGAAGTTACAAAAATTTTTGCTTTTACGTTCGAGTAGAAGGATTTAGACTCACCAAATTTAGAGACAATATTAGATACGTAAAAATGCGTGATACTGTTTGAATCTATTTAAAGGTACTATGTGGTAGTTTGTCCAAAAAATGGATTTAAATTCGGCTCGTCAAGTGTTGCAACATCCCCCGTGGTGAGGGACTGTCTCATCAAATCAAAAAACATCAAATTTGAATTAGAAATTACAAAAATTAGACTAAAAATTTCTTGTTGATGAATACATTGAGAAAAGTTTGATGAGGATAAGATGCTAAAATCAAATGAAAGATTAAATCATTTTATTAAGAGACCTCACTTCTTTTGATTGGTTGACCATTTGAAATAACTTAATTAGTAATAATTATATCTGTGGAATCGGCATTATTGAACAAATTCCGATACTTCAAAAAGGCTTATTCTGATAGATTGGTACGCCCCTAGTTTTTATCCAATATTTATAACATAAGTTGACAAATTATTATTTTTTTCAAAGCATTGTGATGTCATTTTTTTTGTCTGTATCTTTTTCAATATTTGGCAGGGGGGGAGGAAAGCTGTTGTATTTATTACCTGTCTCCCCTAAAGTATGTTTTTCTACCTGGAAATATTGTATATGTATGTAAGTACATTACATATATCGTCCTATTTATAATTTAGAGTAAGGAACTTAATAAAACTACTAAAGGTGCAATTCAAATGTTGATAAGGTTTATTTTTTACCTATTTTTCATTATTAATAAAAGTAATATGTTTATATCTGCTCCACATAACTTTATTTTTTGAGTTACTTATTCACAACTACGAGAAATATGAGGTTACGTATAACAATATCTACATTTTTTTACCTCTCTTCCTTATCAAAATTAGATACATGAATACCTATGTATACAGGGCGGCTGGAAATAAATTAAATGCTCATTTTCGACATTGGGGAACCTCTTTTCTTTTTTTTTTTAGTTACACTAAATTAACCAAATAGAGTACTGTGACTTTAATTTTATTTCATCAAATTTCCTTCCGATGGCTTGAAAAATGAATTCAGAAGATCAAAGTCTGAATGGTATTGCCACTCTCCTTCAAGTTCAAAAGGTGCCAAATGGCTTGCAACCGTAGTTGGGATGTCCCTGGTAGCTATTTGCACCGTAAAAAGAGAATGAAGGAACCCCAGCCCTTCTTCATGGCTCCAGGATTTGGCAAGAAATGCAAGAGGGGCGAGGCCTTGATGAAAAAGATCGAAACAGGTTCAATGCGTATTCAACAATTTGGAGAGATAACACACATTTGATGATTGTGCTTAGGTACCATGTCTTGCCATGGTTGAAGCTCAATTATCCAAAACGTGATTATTTGTGGCAGAAAGATTCCTTATCACACATCGAAGAATAACAAGGATATTCTCATGTAAAAAAAATTGCACATTTCTGGTTCTGTAATTTCAGGCCCCTATTATCTCCTAACCTCAACAATCTGGACTATTACTGGTGGAGCACCGTGGATAATTGGCGGACAAAAAATGAACACAAAAAATAACCTACGATGTGATTTGAACATCATATAATGTCTTTGGGTCACCATGACCATTAACAACGTCTTTGTATACAAACATAAAACATTCCTTCCACTAGCTTCAAAGTGTCTGAACTTTATGTATACTTGTACTTCCCCCTAGATGAGGAATAGCTGAAAAATTGCATACAGGAACAAAGAGTATAACCATTGAAGGGTATACCAAAAGTATATCCAAAAAAAAGTATTAATAGAAAAACAAGTATTCAGATTTTTCAATAGCTCCTTTTGAAATGTTTCTCAAAAATTATTCACTTGGCAGCAGTATAAAGTTAATACGGGACCTAAACTGGGCACACACGTATTTCACTACCACCTGGGTATTATTTTCCACTCTTTAGTCACAGATGTCATTACCCCATCAACATTGGGGTTGTAGGATACACATATTCAACATAAAGTAATCTAAGGGATTCAGGTTTGGTGGATTAGGTTGTTATAACTCAGTTTGAAGATAATTTTCTTCCATCTCACAATTATTTTCTCGCGTTGATGGGCTGTCAGGCCTTGAACTTTGTTTCAGGCCCTTACTAGGAGGCCAAGATCATGTCATACAGTAAGCCACGCTGTATTTTTGTAAATGTTTAACTCCCTTGGTTCATGGTGACATTGTAATTGTTCTTGACTTTGTACACCAGCCTTGTGGGTACACAAAAAGCTCAACAATGCCCATGATCTTGTATCCTATAGCTGAAGTGATATTCTTTCTTAGCTCATCCATAATTTCACAGTTTTCTGTGTATTAAGCTCGGAAGAAACTAAGGTTTGCAAAAAATTCTCTTACGCTCACGCAACTTATTTTTACCCATGAGAAATGAATCATTTTAAAGGTGCATTGCTTTATTCCTACTTAACATAATTGGTACTGACTTTAGGTACATACTCTACTTTGATCAAAATAAACAAATAAAAGGTGTCAAATATACCCCTTACATAATGCAAGAGTTAAGACCAGACGCAAAAAAAATTGTTTATGAACCTAGTCTCAACACTAGTATGAATATTACACCTAACTGGTCTTGATGAAAAGACTACATATATTTTTCAAGTATAAGTGGATTAAACATACATAGGTTATATTAATCTACTTTGTATGTGTGCATAAGGATACAAAGTCTAGTACAAAGGGCGTTAGTTGAAAACAATACATACACACCCCAGCATACACAGGTAAAACATCCATTCATAGACAAGGCATAACTCTTCTCTTTGTTCATTCATCGTGTATTATTTTGTAATATTGATACATATAGAGTTGAACATATGTACCTATGTACACATAGGATACTACATGGACAATTACCTTCATTGATAATAAGGGCACTTGGGCGTGAGGTATGTTCCAAATTTACTTAGAGTAAGTGTAATTATTTCAATATTCCAATTTCTAAGTTTATTAAAAAGTATCAAAAATAGAATATTTCTTTCCCCTGGGTTATTTTATTTATCCAACCCAGAGACTGAAGTAACCGCTTCACATCTTGAGTATATCATAATGGTGATCCACAATCTACATATGTGACCTGTCAACACAAAAGCATGCTAGAATTCAGTGTGGATTTCATTTGTATTCTTTGACGAAGGATACAATCTATAAAACAAATTAATATAGCCAAAGTTGATATTCAAAATTTAAAAAAATGAGAAATTAATTGATTTTATATGAATAAGGAACATTTCGGGAGAAGTATAAGTCATTTAAATTAAATAATGGTTCTAAACTAAGGCATGATTATTTGGTATCTTAACTCAGCCCCACAAATTTGAATAAAAAGTTTATCATTTACTCGAAATATACTAAATGTATACTTAAAGTCAAAAAAAAAAAAAAAGTTGAGGTTAGTCTTCCTTTTTGTTCAAAAGTGTTTTTTGTTGACAAGACATGAAAATGATAAATTTGAACAGGGAATATCAAAGGTCTTATTAGATATGTCTTATTCTCTATAAAGCATGTTTTGTCTGATAATATAATATAACCATTTAACTACATATTACAAAAATGATTAACTTATAGTAAAATACTTGATATGATTTACATAATGTATTACTATTTATTAACACAGACAAAAAATTTCTATAAAAGGGTTACAGTTGTATATAAAATTTGAGAAGTCTTGATTTTCCAATCATGTTAAAAGACACTAGTAAAATGTTATAAAAATAAAATTTATTTGTCTATAGAGTTCATGAAACGTACAATTATCTCCTGCAGTCCAAATGGAATGTTGATTCATATAAAGAAGATTCGCAAAAAAAGTTACTAACTGTTGCCTCCACTTTGTATTTGAAGTTTCCTCCCATAGAGGTAGGAAAAGCAAGTTTGTAGGCGAGAGTTCCTGTCCATATTTTTATTTTATAAGATTATCAACAATTTTTATAATCGGATTCCTCAGATTTTGACAATAGCAGGTAAAGAAGGTGAACTAAAGTTTCTACTGAGGTCTTACGGAAGAAGTAGATAATGTAATATTTTTTCATTTAGAGGGAGGAAGTTGCAAGTCTTTATTGGAACCATTTTGGCGGCCAAAATGTATAATCTTTGACATCAATAAATTTTCTGGGAGTTCTTGAATTTTTTTTTACTTGTTATTATAACTATTGATTCTTTTGTTTTTTCTACCGTAGAAATAACCGAGAGTTAAGAAATTGTATTTACTTATTTTAATATCTAAATAGAAAACAAATTATCAATTAAATTTATTGAACCTCTTACATAATTAAAATGATATTGGTATTGAAAAAATATTTTAAATGTAATCATTGATATCAAGCTCAATGGAAAAAATAAGGTATTAATTTTTGATTGTATTAGCTATAATTTTAGAATACTTTTTTTTAATTTCTTGGTTCTTGCAGGTTGAACATCTTGGGGAAGAAGTAAACGTTGTCTGTTTTTTACATAGTTTTCCCCTCTTTCTATGACTTTTTTTTATCTGTATTGTAATTCGAACCTGATTGCATCTGGTAGAGAAAACTATTTCTTCAATTTTGCTTAAAATCGCCTCTATTTTGAAAACATTTGTAGAATTTGGATTGTTTTCCATGATCTAGACCACTTCTGTTATCATGGTCTTCAAGCTATCCTCTACTTTTAAAATACATAATTGTACTACTGGTTTTACTAAGAACAGGGTAAGTGTGACGAAGTTTCAATACTATTTTGGCAGAAGGAGCAAGTTTTACTTCTTCCATCAGTGCACGACATATTTGTGAATACAGAAGAGGTTGCAATTCGATAAAGCAGCCACTTGTGATTTGCTTTAGTAAATGGATTTCTAAAGTAGGCTCTAACTGAGAAAAACTCTCTTGACTTTGGGATCTAGGGCACCATCTAGAGTAAGGCCTGTGCCACTTCCCCTGTGAACGTTGATGTCCTAAAGACTGAAATGGAGTTGTAGTGTTTAGATATGTCGGATAAGTACGTGAAGATAGCCTGAAAAGCCGTCACTCCAAGGATCAAGTCCACGGTGAACACCAATAGGGGCCACCCTCAAATTGAATGGTATACATATATAAAGTAAAATAAATATACAGGGATGGGCAACAAGCCATGGACTGTGAATCAATGTTAATTTTCAAATTAATATAGAAAGGTTAAAGATATTATTGGGCCAAGATGTAGTAAAATGACGAAGACTTTTCCAGGAAAGCAGGAAGTAGAGGGCACAATTTAAAGGGGGATCTAGAATTCCAGTCCAGCACGAAGATGAAGATGAAGGGGGACCTCCAACTCGATGACTCTCCTCGCCAACGACTTCACTAGTGCAACTAGGATCATCAGGGGGGCTGTAAAGGACGATTTAGGATTGTCCTCATACACAAGAGCCTCAACCCACCTTCTGATAGAGCTAATGAAGGCCAGTGGGCTCAAGAGTACCTTGTATTAAGTCTCATTGTCTTACTGCTTGCATTTTTTCATGAAAATATAGTTGAGCTGTTGAAAATTTGTTCACGGTTTGAAAGAACACATAGTTCTATGAGTCAGGACATTTGTAACCTTCTTTTTCTGATTTTTGTAAATGCACGTAGATATCAAATTAATATGACTTGAAGTAATTCTAGGAAATGGGTCATAACATAAATTTGCGTGCATGACCAACAACTCTATTCGTTACTTATCAGAGTCTTTTTTTCTGAAAAAAAAACCCCAAGATTAATTAATTTTCATTAAATGACTAAGAAGTAAGTACCTATGAATCTCGAATTAAATATCACTTTTATCGCATGATTCTTTTAAAATGCTAATCATTCCATGATGTTACATTAATGAATGCACATAGAAAAAACAGTAGGGATTACTCTATTTTGAGATTTGACTTAATAAACAATTTACTGCTGGATGTCTAGAATTATGTACATTAATTTTATATACATTTAATGCTAGCAAAATTTATCCATTATACTTAATAAACATTCTATAAGTTCAGTACATATTTAATTTAAATTAAAAACCTACATATACATGAATGCATTTTAATAACGCAGGAAGAAAGAAACCATAAAAATAAAACATGTTTAATTGCATAATACACGCTGATCCATTATAATAATTACATTATTTAAATTTGGTATCTTGTTCTATTTTTTAGTTAGTCCATCCATTCTGCAGTCATAAATATAAAATTTACATGCTAAAAATACTTATATGAGTATAAGACATTCCGAAAAAATAAATCATGTTCTGAACAACATGAGTTTGGTGTCTTAACAAAATATAATTTCTGATCTTTATAGTAAAAATAAACTAATCTAAGTAAGAAAAAAGCAGTTTATAATTATCTGTACTTTCATAAACTTCTTTTACGTATTTAATTCAAATTTGATACATAATTTAATTTGTCTGACGGTTTTTATTTCTTATCATTATACAACTTTGAAACAAAATATATCGTGTATGTATATAAAGTATTTGAAATATGTGCTATTAATAGTTTTGAATTTTTATTATTACTCAAACTAAAAAAAATCAGCTTTAATTTCAGGGTGCAGTCGTTATTTAGCAACAAACTTTGAGGACCTGCAATATCTGCACAGGTAGAATATTGGCAGCTAGCCAGAAGTTTTTTAAGTCAGGTAAAAAAAAATGGCATCGATCAACAGAGCATTTATTTCACAATCGTCGAAAAGGCAGAGTGTGTTTATTGCGATCCATACTGGACGAGACACTACTGACATTTCAAACATCTTCTAACATGGATAGACCCTTTGTCTTGGGAGTCATCCAGGAACAAAAAGAGTCTGGAACTGATTATGAATCAAGGGGCGCTCGTAACAAGATGAGATCAGACTCCCAAATGGTCTTAGAGCTAATGTCAATGAGTACATCAAGCTTCTAGAAGATCATCATATTAAGTCCTAAATTGAGGAAATTGCAGCTGATAGGTCATTTGTATTTCTTTGTTTTGGGTACAGTTGAGTGACATACTAACAGATCCTCCTTCAACACAAAATTCAAGCTGATATCCAGGATCTAGTTTGAATTCCAAAATCTGCCAAACGAGACTGTCATCATGATATACTCCAAAGGCGATTATATCTAATAATAATATTTTTTTTATTTAGCTTTCATTTGGAAATGGTTTCTATTAAAATTGTAAGATTATTTAGGAGAAAATTTATTTACAAAGAAAATGGTGTGGGGGTTGAATTTTTAAGCTTGAAGTACAACTGTCAGGACTATAAAAAAAAATTAACTCTTCTATACACGATTTTGTTGGTTGTTCCAGTGTTCGACTTTTAATACAGTATATTACCAAAACTGTAGACAGACTGGATGACCCAGAATCAAAATTACCTAATGCACTTATTTTGTTTGGATTTTAGAAACGAAAATAATCCCAAGGGAAGACGTAAGTGATGGCATTAGCGTTGTTCAATTCCGGATGTGAAGATATGAGCTGTTATCGTCTCAGGTAATGAAAATTGAAAATTTCCGTCATACTAATCGAAATACATTTCTTAGGTATATTTTTATATTTTTGGTAGTGTCTTTTTTCTTTTGTGTAATTTGCCGCAACTTTTTTTTCTTCTTTAATTTTACAAAAAAAAATAATTTTGATGACTTTTACAATGTTGTGTTGTCTCTAAACTACAGCCCGTCGTCCAAAATATTCCCCTTTATCTGTTCAATTTGTCCAACGACGACTAAGGGATTATAAAATTAACCCTACGCCGGAAAGTTTAATGACACTAAAACTAAAGCATGTCTTTGGAACTTCATTAATCCGTATTTTCTAAAATAACCTACTTTGTTTTTTATTAATTTATATTAATAATTGACTGCTTTATTAAGGGTGTTCAACTGACTTATTTGTTGCGCTTAAATTTTATCTGTTCAATGGATTATTAACTTTCTTTATCTGATGCCTATACTCGAACCAAAGTCCTGAGCTATAACTGAAATCCAACACTAATTATAACATATAATACTAAAATATTGAGTTTATTTCACCACAATTTCCATCTAACATAAATAGGTTGTATTTATGTTTACTTAGCGAAAACATACCAGTTTACCATTTTTGAATGAATTACTCACCTTCAAGGACCCTTACTATAACATGATATTTCACAAAAAGTCATTAATTGCGAATGTATATGTATGTCATGACTTCCATCATTATTACAGGCCGTATTTTGTCTTTCCCATGAATCATTATATTCACACAAAGTAAAAATAATGATATCAATTTTCGTGTTAGGAGTCCTTGAAACACAAATTTTTGTTATTGTAACACTAAATGCTCAAATAGCTTTTTGTTTTTTTTAGCTAAAAGTTTGTCAACACTTTGTTTAAATAACGGATATAATTAGTACAAAACTTTGTAGTCTTATGAGCCTTACAATATTTGTTTTTATGTCTCACAACAAATACAGGGTATAACAACGAAATCTTGCACTTAAAAATTCCAGGTTGTTTTTTGGAATTTATTATGATTTACTTAGTAGCCAAAAAATTGTCATAAAGTCAAAAACAGCAGATTTTAAGCGGTTTTTATTTTCAGAAGCATAACGCAGATGCGCTGTTGTGATGATTTTGTAAAACAACGTTTCGGATATTAGATGACAGGGATAAAAAAGAGAAGGATTACGTAGTTGAGGAAGGCCATGGAAGAAACCAAGGACTCTGGACTTGCTCCAGGAACACTGCCACAACTAGGTGTACATTGATATTTGACCTTTTAGCTCCTCTGACCTAATCCGATAGAATATTGTGGCTGGAGCTCACTGGAGAAAAGATCATAAGAAGTGATAGATCCACCAACAAGTCCACCGTCCTGGAGTGACATAATGTAGATCAGGATCTAGTTTCCAGAGTCAGCGTGGAGGCCATTATTGAGAACAAGGTCAAGCTCTGGATTTCGTTTTATACCTTGCACACAGTTCATGAATTAATTTTCCTTTTTTACGAGTATCATTCAAGCTTTCGTAACTTTGTAGTATTTATTTTATTTAATTAAGAAATTCATATTTGGGATTTAGTTTATCTTAGTAAATGTATTAACAATAGTGTAAATTATAAATAAACACATTTTTTACGCTGTTTGCCGAAGGCAATTCGCCCTGTTAGAACCACCTCCTCGAAACTGATTGAGATAAACTGGCACTAATACTTTGAATTGTAGCCTAAAAAACAGCCCGTTTACCCTAGAAAGTCTGAGGCTAATCTTACAAAATATGCTGCAAATTGATTAGTGTTACAGTACTGGGGAAACTAGAAAAAAAAGCGAAATTAGGGATAGCATAATGGCCAAGAAACATACTGAAGCAGCAGTTAGTAGACTAACGAAAAATTAGAAGGTGGCCCCTTCTTGTAATTATATATCATAAAATTATCTTTTCCTAGAAGACAAATGTTCTTTACTTTATTAACAGGAATATTGATTCCTTATGTTCCGAAATACGGAATAAGTAACGGGAAGGGATGAAGTGGACTACAGTATAGAAATATAAATCGACAGCTAATATTTTTTCTCCACTACCAAAGGCAGAGAGGTTGAGTTAATTTAATTTATAACTGTTAAGTCTCGCTTTGATTATTTCTATGATTAGTTGATCCCTGTCGACAACTGAAAAAAATACAGTCTGTATTTTAAGTTTTGTAGTATCACACTGTTTTAATAAGACTTTGAGCGACTAAAGTCTAAGTCGTAAGTACTAGTACTTTTTTTTAGTTAAAGCCTGAACACTTTTTTTTCTAAAGCTCTTATTATTAATAATTAATTCGTAAAAAGACAAAATTTATTAATAAAGTAGTCCTTAGCGCGTGAACGACATAGAATTAAACTAAGGTTTATTTAAAATGTATAAGTGTAATCCTTGTTGGAATCAGAGTAGAATTAAGGATCACCATACAACATAATTCCTCTAAAACACATGGACACTTCGGAAATGAACATTTTTTTCTATTCACTTCATTTTCAATATGAGCCAAGTTCTGGGGTCATTATACTTAGAATAATAACTAACAAACTAAAGAAAACAGATTGTCATAAAATTTGGACAGTTGTCTTTTGAAGGTGTGTACTGTCTAAAAATAAGGTGAATTAAAAAAGATAGCACCAACTATGTGTGAAGCCTGTGATTTTTTAGCCAATGTGTTAAGTAATTGATTATTATTATTTAATATTTAGAAACTAAATTTATATATTGCCTAAGTCTGCAAAAACCACGGACTACCACTTAGTATAGGGTTTTTCAGATGATTTTCTATAGTGTGTAATGTGCTCAGTGCCTAATTTCTGTAAAACCTATGTACAAATCCAAAGCTCCAAATTGTCTTCTTTTCCAAAGAGCCACACTGATTTATGGACACGATCAACGTTTGGATTTTTTAGTCCAATATAAATATATTTTTGAACAAGATGATTTAAATGCATTCTTAGGGAATATTCATGATTTGTAAAGCGGATCATTTTGCATGTACCATTCTTATACAAGGGTAAAGTAAAAAGTTATCGGCCTGACAATAAAAGACTGCAACTTTCAATTAAAAAATAATCTCCCTTGACTTCTAAGCACTTGATCAAGCATATCCTATTCTTGGTAACTAATTGCCTCACAAAATAAGTTGGATCCTTGTTGAATTAGTCTAAATTTTGCCGCTAAAATTGTTGGCATATTTTCTTTTTACTAGTAGTAAGCAAATTCTACACTCATCATGCAGAGAGCTTACACATACTTTATTCTTCGTAGTAACATTTCTTCCAATACCCCCACAGCCACAGCTTTCGTCTAACACGATCCCACTCACTTTTTCAATGATTTCTGGTGTCGTTTTTGGCCCGTCCTTCACGTGGCTCATCTTCGAGGGATGTGCAACCACGTTAAAATTCTGGTACGCACTTTTAAAAAGGGGGACATGGAAGGACCATACCCACGTACACCTTTGTCAACTTCGGATACATTTCATTGAGGGTTAAACAATCCAAAACGAAGAATTTTATAAATGAACGATATTCAATTATATTCATTTTAACAAAACATACGAAGTATGTTTACTGAAACAGTTTGTGTAAACAAACCACCCGAACAGACTTGTTGAAACTGGGGATTAAAGGGTATAGCCCTTGTAATCACCAGGAAACAATCATGCACTGCCGAGGGGAACACCATTTCTGTGTCAGGCCGATAACTTTTCACCTCATCCCAGTACGTATTTTAAAAATAAGTTCGCAGTTAATCCACCTTTCTCAGTTTAGGAATTCGTTATACGGTTCCTAATTTGGAGATCCGTGACATCCCCAATTGTGTATTCATACTACTGCAAACATATATCTATGTAAATACATATGTTATATTATTTGGCTTTTATTATTGATTTGTTCACACCTGTTGGTAAGTCTTTTCTTTTTTAAATGTAGAAAATTGAATTATACATCATTAGTCGAGATGTAACTACTATGTATTTTCCTAAAATTGACACTGAATTTGATTTCTTCCTTGCTTTTCTGCGTACAGACTCCAATTCGAGTGTTTTTATGGCACTATTCACATTGTACCAAGTGGTTCATTAAAATCTGAACATTTTGATTTTTAAACTTCAACAAAATATAATTTATTAATCAAGAATTGAATTTCCACAAAAGTAATACTATAAATAGATGTGTGTCTGAGCTCTCTTCATCATAAGTGTAACCGCCTTTATCGACAATGATTGTTTTTAGGTGACAGTGGAAGGCCTGGTACACGCTGTGGATGTAGTCCTCTTTCATGGCGTCCAGGTGTTGGCTGGCAGTGTCCCTCAACTACATTTTTTGAGTGTCTTTGAGGGTCTTGGCGTTAGGATTACCAACACTGCAGCCCTTCCCCGCAACATACACCCAAAAAGTGTAGTTAAGGGGTGGCATCAGTTCTTTAGGGGAGCCAGAGGTGGCAAAAAAAAGTTCAAAACAACTCAAAGCCTGATTGAACATTTGTGTCTACTCAAAAAAGATGGAATGTAACCCAGAAGAATTGGTACCGAGTTATTGGACGCAGAGTAGAATTGGGGAATGACATCCGAGTAATTCTTGGCGAAGTCCTTCTTTATTTCCTTCTCCCCCATCCCCTTCCCTTTTAACAGCTGATTGTAGATGATCTAATGAAAAGTCATGATCATCGTTCTTTCTCCCCTCATAAATATTCTTCAAATTGTTTCTTTTATTTAAGCATACCTATTGTTTAAAAGATTTGCATCACAAGTTAATTTAAGCTTTAGTCTATGTAGTTGTTTATCAACGATAGATTAGAAGAAGAAGATAAAAGAAAAATAGTGAGAAATATAAGATTATATACGTCATGTTCAATATTATATTAGCAATGACTCTTCCATCCAAGTAGCTTGTGTAGAAGGAGTGACGTAACACAAACATGTGTTTTAAACTAATTGAATCCCAAATTATTTTGAATTCTGAAATACCTTTGTCAACTCTTGGAGATGACACAGGTGCTCGTGTTATTGTGTATGGGATATCATAATATTTTCACTTCCTCCATTCTGTACTAAATTGATATACTTGAAACTTACACACTTCTATTATATTGATTTGAGAGGTTTCGTGTGAAGAAATTAGAACCTCTGTAACTGTATAGGTACCCATGTATCTCAAGCACCTGCTGTTATTTATTTTTTTAATCGGACAAGAAATGTCATCGTAGCGAAGCTCAAGGCATAGGGCATTAACTCTTCTTCGTGCGGTTCACACTCCAACAAAGGTGGCCAGGCTCATGGGAATTACCATCTACAGTGTTAAGGAGATGTTAAATCCTAAATAGACCAACAAGAGAAAGGAGGACTCCGGAAATAAACCCATCATTAATGTGGATGCCCTCAAGTAGGCCACTTATCTGGTTTCATGTTTACACCAGTCACGTACATCGACGTTTCAAGACCAATCTACTCCTCTGCATCCGGCAAAAATTCCCAGACCGCTACTTTGTCTTTCAGCAAGATGGCACAACCAATCACACTGCGAAAGTTAATCAGATCTTCTTAGCTGACAACATCGCTTTCTGGGACAAGAGAATGTGGCAACAATACAGCCCGGATGTAAATCCCTTCGACTTTTGTTTCTGGCTGTACATCGAGAGGTGGGACTGTAGTATCCGTCACCCGAATGCTTAATCCATACAGGCCTCTGACGACGGGGAGTAGGCTCCCATGGATCCTCAATTCATTTGCAATACTTGCAAATCTTTTCACAAGAGGATTGTTGTTAACCCTCATGCCAATGATGCCCGACTATACTAAATCAATTTGACATTGGCTATGTACTTTTTTTTTTTTTAAATGTACAATTAAAGAATCGCAGGCTATTTTCTTTTTTCTTTCCAAGTGTGTAGGTTTCAAGTTTCCACACGGTAGACAACTTAAGTGAAGTTTATTTCTGATACATCTTGCGTTTTCCACCATATCTATTATGTTACTATTTATAATAACAAAAAGAGGCTTCCTAGGAATCAAGCCAGAAATAAATATGATACTTCTTAATCACCCATAAAATTCGCCAGTACTCCCATTTGATCAGGGTATACATAGTCATTACATTGGATAAAAATCGAGAACCATGCTACATTAATTTTCATGAGTAATTATGTTTTTGATGCAACACATATCCTGCCCAATCACTTTCGATGGATATGTCTACACCACGCTTATAATTTCAAATTTAAAACTGAAGGCAAAGTTCGAAGATATAATATAAGAACAAAAAAAGTGGCAAATATTTCATAGGGTAAAGGGGGAATAACCAGAGGTTAATATTTAAGAAATAAACGTTTGTGGCAATATTACCTATAACCTTCTCTGAAGCAGGAAAGCCATGCTCAAAAACAAAAGTTTGATAAGGCTTGAGTTAAAAAAAAAAAAAAACTTCTTCGACATGACTTCACTATTGATTGCATCATACAGATTTAAATTTTACAAAACAGAACAAATGAAAATACAACAACACTGATTGAAGGGATAACAAATGGGTCATTCACACCTGCTTTTCTCTGTTGGTTGTAGTTAATAAATGAATAATGAGTAAATTAGCACAGAAGGAGGTAGCCAAATAAACAATGAGGGTTATCAGTTGTTGTTTTGTGTCTTCTCTATGTGGTTCCCTGCAGTTTATGTTCTCAACGTATATTTTAACATCAAGTCTTTTGTTCTATTATGGAAGAATTTAGTGGAGCAGGTTGTCATTTAATGTGGGTTGTATTATCCTCTCTGTTTATTTTATCTATTATGCAACGGGGTATTACAAAATGCAATCAAGAATATATAAAAGAAAACCACCGAAATCAATCGATATTTATTATTTAGAACAATATAAAACCCCTAAACCCCATTACCATGAAGGTGAAAATAACCAAGATATCAAAATGATTGTTCAGTATTCTTTATACAGGGTTGTTCACTACTTTTGGAACAGCATTATAACTCTTCGTTTACTGGGCAAATGGACTTTGACGGACTATTTGTTTTTATTTAATAACATTTAATTTTCAATGGGTCCTCCATTCTATGACAGAGTAACCATTCTACTTGATAAAGAAAATATCCGTCTTGCATAAATGGTCCTAGAGTTGGTAATATTGGAGTTAGGGTTAAATTATGGTTTTAGCATGAGTAGATCTTTTGAAAAAACATAGTTTTGAATAAAATAATATTAATATAAATATAAAAAATTATCTGGCCTTTTCTCTGTACTATACTTTTTCATGGAATAAACGCTTATTGAAAAAATTTCGGAATATGTTAACTTTATTAAACCGAATGGTACTATTTGAAACCATTGCTATTACTGACATTTTATACTATTTCAACCCTTACATATCAATATTTGCATTTATATAAGTAAAACAATCGTGACCATTAATCAATTAATTAAACTTAAAAAAGATGAACAATTCTTTGTAAGTTTGAAATATTATTTAATATATTATGCTACAATATATTTGCAAAATATAATCAAAAATAACCGTTCAAACATGTCTGATAGCATACTGAACATGGAAAAGCATAGTGAAGTCTTTAAAAATAATTTTAAGTTTTGCTAGAATATATGTATAGAGTACTCAAAAAATCTAAAAACTTTCATATAAAAAGTATGTTAAACTTATGTGAAATTTATGTTAATGACACATATGTGACATGCCGTCTTTAAAGGGAACAACGTTAAAACTCTATCGTTTCTTACATTAATTCAGTATTTAGAATAAGATTCTGAATAAAGGCAAGAAAAAAACATCTGCTTATTTATACAAATATGTCAATAAATGTACATATCCGATTTAAAGAACTATGTCAAGCGCTTTAAAGTGTTACGTCACTTGAAAGGTCTCTATTACGAATAGAAATTTAGCAATGGAATTCATTCACACTTTATTATTCATAGTTTTTGACAAACTATATATGTAGTACGTCAGCAAAAAAAAAGTCTAGAACAGATATCAAGGAAATGATAATTTCCAATTATATATTTCCCATATGACAAATATACAACCAAGTAGCCTGATATTTTAATGTCATATTTTGGACCAATTATTAACTATTAAGCTATAGTTTAGAGCAGAGATTCCCTATTGGGGCTCTACTGAATACAAGGAGTCTGTGAGATTATCAAATCATCAGTAAATTTATTTTTTTATAAAACGTCAAATAAAAAAAAACAAAAATGTCATATCTAAAAAAATGTTTAAAAAATAAAAAAAACCCTAAATATTGTAGTAAAATTAGGTAGCCTTCCCTAAAAATTAAGCATAGCGACTCTGCAATGATAAAAGGTTAGAAATCACTGCTCAAGGGCATTTTTTTTTTATTTTGAGCGGTAAATTTTACAACCAATAAGTGTAAATTGCTGTTGCTCATAAGGATTAATCGGAAAAATCTATATACAGAAGAAAAATTAAGTGTACTTGCTTCCTTGTCCACTTACAAAGAAAAGAACAGTATATAATTTAAATTTTAATTGTAGGTTTATTTTAACAACAGTGAAATACATTATACGAGTATAAACAAAAAAAAGGTTGAATGAAGAAAAATGCTATATATAACCCGAAGAACACCGTCTCCATTTTTAAGTCTTGGAATGAAAACATTATGCTTAGGGTGTGTTTCTCTACCAAGAAGGAAAGAACGACTTTACCACATAGTAGGGAAGATCATGTATCCTGAAATCTTTAGGCAACAATCTCCCAACGTCAGGGGAGGGCACTGAAAATGTGTCTTTCCCCACGACAATGACCTAAAATATACGACCAAAGCATTGCAAATTAGTTAATCGGCAAAAATGCTAAAAATCTTTAAAGGTTTTATAGCATTCTTAATTTATTTTTAACAAATAATAGTAAATATGTGGGTATAGCACATCAGTTTTTTAACTATACAGGTAACTAAATACTTATGTTTGAGTCTCTTCTGATTAGTATAGTTACAATACAAAACAAAAATTAAAACAACAAATATATTTTTTTTTAAATTAACTTTAGTTTTCATTAATTTGCTGCAAAATATCAAATGAAGGAATTCAAATAAGAACATGTTTGAACAAGTAAGAATCGGACGAGTGCAAAAATGATTCCATTCTCATAGTCATATTTCTTTATTTTTGCAATTTGTTTGTTTTAAATAATATGTAATCACCTGTTTGAACAAGTAAGAATCGGACGAGTGCAAAAATGATTCCACTCATAGGCGAATAGGACTTTTTAATTAAGTTTGTGGCAAATGATTCAGACAACCTCCATCTTTGTTTATTGTAAAAAACTCTTTTTAAAACATATTTTAAGCCTCTAACGACAACATCATGAACCCGAAGCGCGCCATCATTTTGCTTCATTAGGAAGGGATGAGCTTTAAGGCCAATAAAAAAACAAGGACATGATGTAGACGTCTGGACTTATCCATATACTCCATTATGGAGAGGAAACTTAGTTTGACTTACTATTGCAGAGTTGTGACTTTTAGGCCTCCATAATGTCTGCATGGGGTAACTTGTCGGAGGAGACCATCTGTAAAGAGTGTAAAGCAGTTCCGAAACGTTTCTTTCCATGTGGAATGAATCAGCACTCATTTTGAAGTAAATTTCACACTGATTGCAATGGTGTAAAATGATGTATGGAGAAATAAATATTTTTGTACTTTCTTGGCTGTTGAATTTGTTCTAATACTTATGGGTCAACCTGTATAGTGTCCAAGATTTTTAATCTGTTTTAATTTTTTTTTCAGTCCCCGATCCCTGACCTCTATCTGCTCGACTCCAACATTTGGTGACAAATGGAGTCCAAAAGTCACCGAGTCTTACACTGGTATAAGTTGGTCATGGGTCCTGGAAGGAATTCAAAAAGATTTAAGGGGAGGTCATTCATGACTCGAAAGAATATTTGACAAAAATATCATCTGTTAAATTAGTTTATCATCTTTTTTCAGTACCAGCACCCTGATCTCTATTTAGTAGTGATTAATTACTGAAAAAAAAACAATCATAAATTATAATACATATTTATATATGTAATTAACTATTTCAAAAACTGTTTAATTATATTTTTTCAAGATAAAAAAATGGTTTTTGAATAATAAATAATTCTCATGCATAAGGGAGTTTAGTTTCGATAAGAAAAATGGACAAAAAATAGGATAATGTCGAATATGACACCTCAAAAATCATAGTGTAAAGTTATTGATAAGGTTTAAAATTGTCCAGACTTATCGAATCAACCCAGTTTATACTTTAATTAATTTAACTATAATTGTATATTCTAAAATCTCCTGAACAAACTTTTTTCAATTTGCAACTTGATTAACCCATTATTCATTTATAAATACACACAGTTTGAGATATTATAGCAGATAAATAATTTCCATATACCATATATTGTTCTCACTTATCACATAACTCCCCACTGTGAACAAAACAAACAATTTGTTAAACAATAAACGTTATTAAACGAGAATATTGAGATCCTTAAAAACTTTTCTTAATCCTACAATTATTTCAGGAAAATTATTTTAAATGCATTTAATGAGTTCATCAAACTTAGAATTTTTTTTTTTTTTTTTGTAATTCTGAAAAAAATTAGCTGTCCAATTTTAACAATCAAGTGATCAGAGATGGTCCATCGCTATAAGATGTGAATTGAGAATGTGAAAGGCCAAAAGACCACTAAGAATCAGTTGAAAAATAACCTTTCTTTCCCCCAGGGAATGGTAATACATAATTCTCCTACGGTTCATCCTTATGAAAGGAGAGGAATAGAATTGCTCAGTATGAGTAAAGATAAACGCGATTGAATTATGTAAGAGCCAGATAGAAGCGTAAATAAATGAGCATTGTTCTTCGATCAAAGACTAAATCATATTTTTATTACATTAATAGATTTGAGAATGAAATTGTTATTTACAAATAAAATATTAAACTGTTAAAAGGCCATAAAATATGAACAAATATTCGATTTGTTCATTCGTTTTAGTCAAATAACAATGTAATAGGCATATATAAATTTATTTAGTTGTTTGAACCAGTCAATATAAAAGAGAAACTGAACAAGGAAAAAAATTGAATTTGCAAAAAAATTGAGTTCATAAATAAATTATAGTCGAATCCGGATAAAAGAATATTACATTTAATAAAAGTAGTCAACGTTCTCTCCGAACCAATTTTTTAATATATTAAATACTTTACATACAAAAAATATGAAGTACAAACTCAGCATAATATCAACTCCATAGCAAATCCTGAGAATTAAAAATGCTCATGAGGATATTTTTTTTTCTTTTTGGAAGAAATGGTCAGCTGACACCATCATTTTTTTTACTGTATGTTTCTTTTTAAATTCATTTAAAACTGTTTTTTAATCAATAGGTACAGGTCATGACTGCTCCTGAAGAACACTTTTGCTGCATGATAAATTAGAAATCCTAGAGGATCTGTCAAAAACAGAATCTAATCAAACTCTGGTTGCCTCAAAAAAGAAAGTTTCAAAATTACGTATTTCAATTCAAAAGTTGTGAAGTTTCAAAATTACTTATTTAAATTCAAAAGCTGTGAAGTTTCAAAATTACTTATTTAAATTCAAAAGTTGTTATTTTTTTTATATATATACTTTTGAAATATTCAAGTTTTCGTCTGAAAAATACGAAGTGCCTTTATCTGCATTTGACAATATCTAACATTCGATATACAACTTATATATAAATTAGTTTCAAAGATTCATCTATGAGACCTATAGTTGCATTTGCCTCGGTAATAGAGTTGAAATAGTTATTCCTGGGAAGAGAAATCACATCAAATAAAACACTATCACATAATTTCTGGGATTACAGCTCCCTAAAGTATATACTACAATTATCCCGGGTGTGGAGTTCGAATAGGGTAGGAACTGAAGCCATCTCACAAACTCTTGTATAGTTTTGGGGTATCTCAACGAGTGGCTTTAAAAATTATTAGTAAATTATAGTGTTGCTTATTATCTAGAGCACTAATTCCAAAACTTTTTTGAGATCGACCCATCAAATATACTGCTAGACTATGTGCGCCCCCTACACCTCTCATTGAGAGATAAACATAAAATTTGGAGTTCTTTTTATGCAAATAATTGACTCTGAGGCCATATCAACCCTATAAAGTTCAACCCAGGGGCAAATAATTTAAGTTATATAAATATATTGATCAAAACTATAGCTTTTAATTTTATATAAATCAAAAAATATTTTTTACAAAAAGGAAATATAACGACGAAATAATTGAATATATATTGTAGACATATCAATCTACTATTTGCCATTAATTTTCTTTTTTATGGTAAATAAAGTCAGAAATTAAACTCACAAACGAAATGGTATTATAGATTGGTTTTGTACAAATTGGTTTATAAACAAATAAATGTATTTATGTGACTGATATGCATTGTGCATTGAGCAAAGCAGGTCTATTCTCGGTTTAATTTTGTACATAGGAAACTAAAAGATCCGCTACGTTAAGCCGTGGTCTGTATTTATTTTTATATAAGTTAATATGGAAAAGATCCTCTCATATAAATAAGTTGAACTATATATAAATTTAAGACTGGTTTAGCAAGGTCTGGCTACTCATTGATCACAGAAATTCAGATTTTGACAAGTGTTTTGAATCAAAATGTTTTTTATATTATTTGGTCACATTAAAGTTCGATAAAATCATCTTCCATACCAGAAAATAGATGATTACCTCTGGTGGTGCAAAGGATGTATCCAGTTATATTTTTGTGAAGCACTATCTTGTGGGAAATATATTTGTTTTAATTGATCCAGAAGAGATTTATAAAAAAATTGTAACTTCATCATTATTTAAGTTTTGATGCGATTCAAAGTAATGTGAATTCAAATTATATTCTTCTCTACCAGAACACACCTCGTGACCCCTACATTGTGTCCCACGACCCCCACAGGGGCACCACTCCCACTTTGGGAACCACTGATCTAGAGCAGTGGGTCCCAAAGTGGGGTCGTAAGATGATTTCCAAAAAACAAGAACATAATTTAAATTGACATTGAATGGCATCAAAACTTGAAAAATAAGGAATGTAGATATATTTTTTTCCACCCTTCTGGATCATTTTAAAAAGTATTTCCCAGAAGATAGTGCTCCACAAAAACATATGAAACTTATCGTTTATCAAACTTTCATCGACCTTTAAGTTATCAATTTGCATAAAATGCTCTACACCTTTTATTTTCATTTCTCAATAAAAGGTGTAAGGGTCGCACATTTTTTAAGGTTCTAACTATAAAAGTTTTGGGAAAAACTGATCTAGATCACAATTTAACAATGTTCAGTAATGAAGATTGTATGTATAATGGCCATGTTAAAGATAATCAACATGGTATCAACCCTGATAATTTGAAAAAGGTTTTAGAGAAGATCAGCTATAATCAGCTGTGACAAGGGAGGAGGGGAGAAGAAAATAAAAAAGACAATGGCAAGAATTACTCAGATGTCAATTATCAATTCTACTGTGAGTACCACAAAATGAAAAATTATAACTCCACAACATATCCTCAAGGTTACTTTCTGTCTTTTAGAGAACACACGAATGTTCAATCAGGTTTAGAATATAATTGAATGTAGTAGGTAAGGCAGTATAACTATTTTGGAGTAAAATAATAGGAAGGGAAAATTCATTCTTCAGATTACAAATTTAAAAAAACTACAAAAAAAAACAAGCAATCTAAGAAATTCACACTAAATTACTAACAATGTTTATTATACGATAAGTTTTACTCTAAACGAGTTTCTATGGACAAAGTTGATTGAGGTAAGAGAAGAGGAGAGGTTCAGAGAATTTAAAAAACTATCTTTAAGGTTATGAAGACCAGAGTTCTACGATTAAGAATTTATTTATGAAGCCTCTGATTAAAAAAGTGGATCATCTCATTTCTTATAAGAACAAAGTTTTGAGACCAAATGTTATATCAAAACTATGTTTTTAATAGTTTATATTATTCATTTTTTTAATTCAATATATTACTAAATAATAAATTAATCAATGTGTATTGTATTAAATTGACCGTAATTTTGATAAATTCTAAAATTTATCAAAATGGTCTAATTTTTAATGAGTTTTTTTTAAATTTATGAAGGTTAAGCAATTCAGGAAGCCCTTTTATTTGAAATATATATAATTTTTTTAACAAAGACTTACACAACCAATATAAATAAGAGTCATCCACAGGATATAGGCTAGAGGGGCTGTAGTCCCCCCCTAAAAACATGAAAGAATTTTTGTTTAGCCCGCCCCACCCCAAATATAATCCTTGCAGATACCTCTCTATATTCCTGCTTTTGCCTCCAACACCATAGATAAAAACACATATAAATGGTGTGATTTCATTGTGTGAAGTGTTTATTAAATCTTATCGTTCTTCATCTTACAAATGATGTTTCAGATGTCGGGACAGTTGCTCTTTGTTGAATGACATAGAAAACAACGAAAAGCTCGGTAGTTGTTTTTCAACAACAACAAACAATTTCCTAGCAATCCTTGAACAATGGTTTTAAGTATAATTAAAAAAGATTAGGTAACTAGATGTAATCAGTTGCTGAGCCAAAGAAATGTAATACAACTCTATCTAAAATTTGTTTATGAAGAATTATAACCTTTTTAAACTCCAATGAACCATTTAACCATAGAACCTCAAGGAGGAATCAACCCCTGGATCGTCCAGGCAGCAGTATAATTTTCCGCAAGAGACATGATTGACAAAAGAATTAGTTGCATTTTTCATAGAAATTCGAATGGTGGAATTTAAAGAAATCAAAGATTTCTTCATTCAAAAAATATAAAGACGCTCCCTGTAAGAGTAATGAAGATACTACTGTAAAAGCTCTGTGATATTTCACAAGATATATGTCCTCAAATTATTAATGCCAACCCCTAAACAACTTGGCTGAAAATAGGTTTTGATATAGACTTGCAATCTCCTCCCTATATACAAACAATTCTAATAAAAAAAACATTCGTTGCTTCCTTTGTAAGACCTTAGTAGAGACTTCAGTTAATCTTCTCTGGTATTGTTAAAAAGTGAATCAGCTTATAAAAACGGTTGATAACCTCATCTCAGACAAGTATGGAAAGAAAAAGCTTAAAGACTGTATCGTTGCACCCTCTATTGTATACTAAATGAGAGCTACACTAAACTAATCAAATATACTTTTATACCATTTTACTAGTGTGGTTTAGCAAAATACGAAAATCATAAATTCTGTATTAATGTTTGTTTGTTTTATTAAATGCATAGCCGCTAGTTTTTGCATAATTTTAAATTATGTTTTTCATTTTAAATATCTACGATGTAATCAGATGGTTATATTTATTTAAAATACAAAAAAAATATAAAATATACCTTTTATTTTCAAATACATTTTTGTATATATCTCAATATTTTAATCAATTTTAATCACCTATCGAATCAAACTATAAACTTATTTTGTTTGACTAAAGTTAAGTTACCACATATATCATGTTTGTTCACAAAATAGGGATATAGAATTTATAATCCTCAAACCTTCATATCTCTACCTAAAGCTTTAAACAAGGTAGGGAAACGAAGACGGAAAGAATAAACGGTTGAAAAATGTCTTGGTCAGAATTAAGTTTTTTTTTGTCCGCCAGTATTTTGTTATTACTTCTACCTTCTAGAAAATTACAAATCTAGCTATAGACTAAAATATATTCGTGCATTAATAAAAAAAATAGCTAGATTTGAGTGACAAGTATAGAAAGTAGCAACTAGAATATATTTTATTCTACTAACTCTAGTATTAATGAATAAATATTAACTATAGTTTAGTTATTTTATTGGTAAATTATGTGAGATGATAAGATGAATATAGGATAGTCTTCCGAGAATGGTAAGCTTTGACAACTCTGCAACTTGACCTTCATGAAAGCAGATGAGCTTTTTGACCATATGAAGAGTAATTTTAGAGAAAAACTCAACTCTGCGAGGGAACTGATCGCTACAGGTACTGTATGGCTTTGCTTCCCACTGTCAGATAATACATACTGGAACATTAGTCACCATGTTTTTGAGTAGTTCCATTTTAGAATTTACCAGGAGGTCCTTGAAGAGGATGAATTCAGTTTCTCTTCTATTTTTCCGAAAAAAACTTCAAAATTCAAGGCTCCATCTTGAATTCATTCATGCAATAATTCGTATTTGGTCATTTTCTTATTGTCCATAAGAGGTAGCTTTTTGACTATTTTTTTCAAAGATTACTACATCTTTTTTTCTTGGTTTAATTATAATAATTATCTTTGATGGTGGCTTAAATATAGTTTATTTAGTCCTTTTTTTCAATCTGTTGCTTCGTTTAGTTGCACCAATTACTAGAAAATAAGTCATCTCATGATAGCCTTCAAAATCACAAATATGTTGTAATGTATCAAATAAAAGATATAATAGACGTTAATGCATTCATTTATCTAGTATCTTGTAAATTTTTTATCCAATTTGTCCATTCCAAATACATAAATTTTTACCCAACATTAGCACCTTTAAACTTTATGACTGCGCAATATGTAAGTACTTTGTCATATCTTTTAATATCTCCTTGGCTTCAATATGTATCATTAATTGTCTGTAGAGCGTGGATATTCATATACTCGAATTTTATATTATACAACTTAATTGCAGGTATTCAAAAATATAAACTTTTACACAAGAATGTACTCTGTAATTCCTGAAAATTAGAATTGAATTTTCTTGATGTTTAGAAGGTTGTGTTGTTTTGTTGAAATACCCTATTTATTAGATCACAGATTATGGTGTAGGAAATTCTAGTATAAGAATTTCTTCCCACGCTCCCAGATAATAGATAAGAATAATTGGAAAAAAAAGAGAGGTTAAAAATTAAGAAAAAGTACTTTCATATTGTAGAGTAATAAAGATTAAAGGTACTAATGTCGGAATGAAATTGATGTACGTCTGAGGAACAGATTAAATGGAAACTTTACAAGATACTAGATAAATAAATGTTACTAAGTCCGTTTGTATTATATTTGCAATTTTTTATTAACTAAAAGCTTGAGTAAATGCCATAAAAGAATTAAAAAGTATATTTTACTTAGCTTTAAGGAGAAGATGTCTCTTTAAATATAGATGAGTCTATCTACATACAAGTAGTGCTCCAAAGTGCAGATCAGGTTGATCCAGACTTATAATACTAGAAACCTGTAAATTTCATTTTGTAATCTGAGAAATAAAAAAGTTATGCTTTTGAAGTATTGTTTTTGAATATCAAATTCATAGCTCAAAATAACAAATCTTAAACTGTCGGAAATTTGCATTGTTTTTTTAGCCACGCAGCCACAAGTTAACTATTAAATTTTGTATTTTTAGAACTGTGTGGACAAAGTAACAAGCCCGTGTAGCTCAGTTGGTAGAGCGTTAGGCTTTTAACCTAACGGTCCAGGGTTCGAGCCCCTGCACGGGCTTCATTATTTTCTTCTGCTTTGCTCTTCTTTAGGAGCAAAAATATTTATTAAGCAGCACCTACCATCCTTCTACAAAATACCTTCGTTCCCCACACGGCATGGGGAGATCATTCATGCATTGAGCACGGCAGATCGCCAACATTCATAATTTGCCCAGCAGCACTAATGCTCAGGCTTAGTACTTTTTGCATTTATTACTGCCTTTATTGTTTTTATACGCTTAACTCCTATTGCCTCAAACATAATTACAACAAATTTGTTTGACCAACAAAGGTAATAAGTTATTTACTTCACAGATTGCTGAGGAAGAGGCAACTTTCAGATTCTACTGCAGGTGCAGTTACCCATGGATTTATCAACTATTTATTTAGTTTATTGCAGGCTTGGACCCGTTCACCCTTTTTCCGTTGAATGAATGTGTTGAATTTCACACAGCATTCACCATCTTGTTTTAAATAAAGTTCAAAAAATATTGAAGTATTTACCAATAAAAAATGAAACTGTCTGTCGAAAATTGCACTCTAGCCTAACCTAGAATCCCTAATTCATACACGACCATTCCATAGTCCACTGATTTGCAAAAGGTATATTGTGAAATATTCCATAGAAAGAAAAAGTTTACACAATAATTCATGATTTACTTAATTTAATTTTTCAATATATATTTATTTTATTTTAGGCATTCTCAAAGATCATGTTTATTAGACCTAAAATCAAGAAAAAATTTATCAGTAATCTTTGGACAAACAATCATTAGAAACAGTGATGGACAAGTAAACTCATCCTTTTAACTAGTCAAGTTAATTATTGTTTTAGTTTTTAAGAACTAGTTCGAGTGCAATTTTCGTAACAAGTTTAGTTAAAGTTAATCAGCTATAAGTGTATTTAAAGTTAAATTAACTCACCCAACCTTGATCAAGTTTAAATTGACTTTGATATTAAAAAAATAACTAATTAAATTAGTCTATATAGAGATTTATCAAGGCTTTATAATCAAGATTTTTCTGTCAGTCTCTATGCCTGGGATTTTCTCTAATTCCAATTCCACGATCAAGGAAAAATTACAGATTCATACTCTCAACAATTTCTGTTTCGAAGCATAAAAGAAATTCAAGAGAAATTAACTATTGAAATGGAGGTCAAAGAAGGCTAAAGTTTAGATTTTTGAGTTTTTATGTAATTTTAAACTATATGTAAAATTAATAAAATATGGGAGATAATCTATAAACGATTTGGTGTGGAAAGACCCAATTCCAAAGTTTCATAAAACAGGTAGTGTCGACACCGTGTTTAACTAAATTATCAGAGAACTAAAGGTTATTTCAAGTTTTTTTAGTATTTCAACTGATAATTAAAAAAATAAATTCATCTTTAACTAATTAACTTAATCAAGTTATGTTAAAGTTAAGATTATACAGTTTAAAAAATTAACTAGTTAAGTTAAAATCTGATTTTGAGAAATAAAAAAATTACTAGTTGGGTTAAAGTTGAAATAAAGTTGTTTAAATAATTAACTAGTTAAGTTAATAGTTAATTAACTTATCTAAGTTAAGTTAAGTTGCATTAACTAGCCCAACTATGATTAGAAACAACAATAAATGAATGAAAAAAAGACTGGTGTTCATTATTCTTTTCCATCTCCAATCTTGCTTTATTGAAGGAACTGAATGTAAACAAAAAAATCTATATTATATTGTTGTCGAGATACCAATATTTTTGTAGAAGTTCCGGTACTCAAATACGTATCAGTTATTGTTATCATTTTTCGAATGAAATCATTTAAATCTAGAATGGGCAAAGGTCGAGTTCAAAACCTCCACCTTAAATCAAGTTGAGTGATATATATCTCAATTTGTTCATAAGTTATGGTCTGTTTTGTATTACAGAACCCCCTGATAGCTGAGGCTTTTGCAAAACTGATAGAGTGGATATTAATTAATAACGGGTCCCAGGGGCCGTTTTAGAGTAAGTGAGGCCTGGACCAAAAATTCTTGTGTAAGGTTATTTTCTTTCCAGTAACCTAAGAGAAAAAGGCCTAAAATCAGTTGATAATTGCCCAATTATTCCCATTTATGGAACTTGTAATGATCTAATAATTGATGTGAATATGTCACAGCTTAACATGAGTGAATTACTATAGGACATGAGCAAACTAAAAAATATGCATTGTCGGGTACCAAAATGTAGACTGATAATTAATGTTGATTTAGTCATGAATATTGGCAGGTTCATGGATTACTTTTTCATATTCTGGTTTAGTCAGGCTTTGTGCATAAATAAACTATCATAAACATAACCTTAACTCGTCATCCTGAGTGAGCAAAAAGCCAAAATACAGTGCATTTAAGATCTCCTATATGATGAAGTTGAGGTGACGATGATTATGGACTTTGTGGTATACTTCAGGACCAAGGTGAAGAATGATGGAGAAGACACCTCCAGGAAAACAGGAAGTGAAGGGCACAATTTAAAGAGGGTCTCGGAGCTCCTCTCCACCTTAGAGAAGAAGATCAAGGGGGAACTACCAAGTCGATGAATCACCCCACAAACGACTTGTCTGTATATCACAGTTAGAGAATTTTTTTTTTTTGAGGACTAAGTAATTTCTCGTAATTGGTGATAATGATGTATCACAAAAAAACTCATCTACAAAAAAACTTTACTTGCAAAAATATTAATGATTCAGCTTTTGAAAAAAATTATGTGCAAAATTTCATTTTGTAATCTGAGATGTAAAAAAGTTATGCTTTTGAAGTATTGTTTTTGAATATCCAATTCATAGCTCAAAATAACAAATCTTAAACTGTCGGAAATTTGCATTGTTTTTTTAGCCACGCAGCCACAAGTTAACTATTAAATTTTGTATTTTTAGAACTGTGTGGACAAAGTAACAAGCCCGTGTAGCTCAGTTGGTAGAGCGTTAGGCTTTTAACCTAACGGTCCAGGGTTCGAGCCCCTGCACGGGCTTCATTATTTTCTTCTGCTTTGCTCTTCTTTAGGAGCAAAAATATTTATTAAGCAGCACCTACCATCCTTCTACAAAATACCTTCGTTCCCCACACGGCATGGGGAGATCATTCATGCATTGAGCACGGCAGATCGCCAACATTCATAATTTGCCCAGCAGCACTAATGCTCAGGCTTAGTACTTTTTGCATTTATTACTGCCTTTATTGTTTTTATACGCTTAACTCCTATTGCCTCAAACATAATTACAACAAATTTGTTTGACCAACAAAGGTAATAAGTTATTTACTTCACAGATTGCTGAGGAAGAGGCAACTTTCAGATTCTACTGCAGGTGCAGTTACCCATGGATTTATCAACTATTTATTTAGTTTATTGCAGGCTTGGACCCGTTCACCCTTTTTCCGTTGAATGAATGTGTTGAATTTCACACAGCATTCACCATCTTGTTTTAAATAAAGTTCAAAAAATATTGAAGTATTTACCAATAAAAAATGAAACTGTCTGTCGAAAATTGCACTCTAGCCTAACCTAGAATCCCTAATTCATACACGACCATTCCATAGTCCACTGATTTGCAAAAGGTATATTGTGAAATATTCCATAGAAAGAAAAAGTTTACACAATAATTCATGATTTACTTAATTTAATTTTTCAATATATATTTATTTTATTTTAGGCATTCTCAAAGATCATGTTTATTAGACCTAAAATCAAGAAAAAATTTATCAGTAATCTTTGGACAAACAATCATTAGAAACAGTGATGGACAAGTAAACTCATCCTTTTAACTAGTCAAGTTAATTATTGTTTTAGTTTTTAAGAACTAGTTCGAGTGCAATTTTCGTAACAAGTTTAGTTAAAGTTAATCAGCTATAAGTGTATTTAAAGTTAAATTAACTCACCCAACCTTGATCAAGTTTAAATTGACTTTGATATTAAAAAAATAACTAATTAAATTAGTCTATATAGAGATTTATCAAGGCTTTATAATCAAGATTTTTCTGTCAGTCTCTATGCCTGGGATTTTCTCTAATTCCAATTCCACGATCAAGGAAAAATTACAGATTCATACTCTCAACAATTTCTGTTTCGAAGCATAAAAGAAATTCAAGAGAAATTAACTATTGAAATGGAGGTCAAAGAAGGCTAAAGTTTGTATTTTTGAGTTTTTATGTAATTTTAAACTATATGTAAAATTAATAAAATATGGGAGATAATCTATAAACGATTTGGTGTGGAAAGACCCAATTCCAAAGTTTCATAAAACAGGTAGTGTCGACACCGTGTTTAACTAAATTATCAGAGAACTAAAGGTTATTTCAAGTTTTTTTAGTATTTCAACTGATAATTAAAAAAATAAATTCATCTTTAACTAATTAACTTAATCAAGTTATGTTAAAGTTAAGATTATACAGTTTAAAAAATTAACTAGTTAAGTTAAAATCTGATTTTGAGAAATAAAAAATTACTAGTTGGGTTAAAGTTGAAATAAAGTTGTTTAAATAATTAACTAGTTAAGTTAATAGTTAATTAACTTATCTAAGTTAAGTTAAGTTGCATTAACTAGCCCAACTATGATTAGAAACAACAATAAATGAATGAAAAAAAGACTGGTGTTCATTATTCTTTTCCATCTCCAATCTTGCTTTATTGAAGGAACTGAATGTAAACAAAAAAATCTATATTATATTGTTGTCGAGATACCAATATTTTTGTAGAAGTTCCGGTACTCAAATACGTATCAGTTATTGTTATCATTTTTCGAATGAAATCATTTAAATCTAGAATGGGCAAAGGTCGAGTTCAAAACCTCCACCTTAAATCAAGTTGAGTGATATATATCTCAATTTGTTCATAAGTTATGGTCTGTTTTGTATTACAGAACCCCCTGATAGCTGAGGCTTTTGCAAAACTGATAGAGTGGATATTAATTAATAACGGGTCCCAGGGGCCGTTTTAGAGTAAGTGAGGCCTGGACCAAAAATTCTTGTGTAAGGTTATTTTCTTTCCAGTAACCTAAGAGAAAAAGGCCTAAAATCAGTTGATAATTGCCCAATTATTCCCATTTATGGAACTTGTAATGATCTAATAATTGATGTGAATATGTCACAGCTTAACATGAGTTAATTACTATAGGACATGAGCAAACTAAAAATATGCATTGTCGGGTACCAAAATGTAGACTGATAATTAATGTTGATTTAGTCATGAATATTGGCAGGTTCATGGATTACTTTTTCATATTCTGGTTTAGTCAGGCTTTGTGCATAAATAAACTATCATAAACATAACCTTAACTCGTCATCCTGAGTGAGCAAAAAGCCAAAATACAGTGCATTTAAGATCTCCTATATGATGAAGTTGAGGTGACGATGATTATGGACTTTGTGGTATACTTCAGGACCAAGGTGAAGAATGATGGAGAAGACACCTCCAGGAAAACAGGAAGTGAAGGGCACAATTTAAAGAGGGTCTCGGAGCTCCTCTCCACCTTAGAGAAGAAGATCAAGGGGGAACTACCAAGTCGATGAATCACCCCACAAACGACTTGTCTGTATATCACAGTTAGAGAATTTTTTTTTTTTGAGGACTAAGTAATTTCTCGTAATTGGTGATAATGATGTATCACAAAAAAACTCATCTACAAAAAAACTTTACTTGCAAAAATATTAATGATTCAGCTTTTGAAAAAAATTATGTGCAAAATTTCATTTTGTAATCTGAGATGTAAAAAGTTATGCTTTTGAAGTATTGTTTTTGAATATCCAATTCATAGCTCAAAATAACAAATCTTAAACTGTCGGAAATTTGCATTGTTTTTTTAGCCACGCAGCCACAAGTTAACTATTAAATTTTGTATTTTTAGAACTGTGTGGACAAAGTAACAAGCCCGTGTAGCTCAGTTGGTAGAGCGTTAGGCTTTTAACCTAACGGTCCAGGGTTCGAGCCCCTGCACGGGCTTCATTATTTTCTTCTGCTTTGCTCTTCTTTAGGAGCAAAAATATTTATTAAGCAGCACCTACCATCCTTCTACAAAATACCTTCGTTCCCCACACGGCATGGGGAGATCATTCATGCATTGAGCACGGCAGATCGCCAACATTCATAATTTGCCCAGCAGCACTAATGCTCAGGCTTAGTACTTTTTGCATTTATTACTGCCTTTATTGTTTTTATACGCTTAACTCCTATTGCCTCAAACATAATTACAACAAATTTGTTTGACCAACAAAGGTAATAAGTTATTTACTTCACAGATTGCTGAGGAAGAGGCAACTTTCAGATTCTACTGCAGGTGCAGTTACCCATGGATTTATCAACTATTTATTTAGTTTATTGCAGGCTTGGACCCGTTCACCCTTTTTCCGTTGAATGAATGTGTTGAATTTCACACAGCATTCACCATCTTGTTTTAAATAAAGTTCAAAAAATATTGAAGTATTTACCAATAAAAAATGAAACTGTCTGTCGAAAATTGCACTCTAGCCTAACCTAGAATCCCTAATTCATACACGACCATTCCATAGTCCACTGATTTGCAAAAGGTATATTGTGAAATATTCCATAGAAAGAAAAAGTTTACACAATAATTCATGATTTACTTAATTTAATTTTTCAATATATATTTATTTTATTTTAGGCATTCTCAAAGATCATGTTTATTAGACCTAAAATCAAGAAAAAATTTATCAGTAATCTTTGGACAAACAATCATTAGAAACAGTGATGGACAAGTAAACTCATCCTTTTAACTAGTCAAGTTAATTATTGTTTTAGTTTTTAAGAACTAGTTCGAGTGCAATTTTCGTAACAAGTTTAGTTAAAGTTAATCAGCTTTAAGTGTATTTAAAGTTAAATTAACTCACCCAACCTTGATCAAGTTTAAATTGACTTTGATATTAAAAAAATAACTAATTAAATTAGTCTATATAGAGATTTATCAAGGCTTTATAATCAAGATTTTTCTGTCAGTCTCTATGCCTGGGATTTTCTCTAATTCCAATTCCACGATCAAGGAAAAATTACAGATTCATACTCTCAACAATTTCTGTTTCGAAGCATAAAAGAAATTCAAGAGAAATTAACTATTGAAATGGAGGTCAAAGAAGGCTAAAGTTTAGATTTTTGAGTTTTTATGTAATTTTAAACTATATGTAAAATTAATAAAATATGGGAGATAATCTAAAACGATTTGGTGTGGAAAGACCCAATTCCAAAGTTTCATAAAACAGGTAGTGTCGACACCGTGTTTAACTAAATTATCAGAGAACTAAAGGTTATTTCAAGTTTTTTTAGTATTTCAACTGATAATTAAAAAAATAAATTCATCTTTAACTAATTAACTTAATCAAGTTATGTTAAAGTTAAGATTATACAGTTTAAAAAATTAACTAGTTAAGTTAAAATCTGATTTTGATAAATAAAAAAATAACTAGTTGAGTTAAAGTTGAAATAAAGTTGTTTAAATAATTAACTAGTTAAGTTAACAGTTAATTAACTTATCTAAGTTAAGTTAAGTTGCATTAACTAGCCCAACTATGATTAGAAACAACAATAAATGAATGAAAAAAAGACTGGTGTTCATTATTCTTTTCCATCTCCAATCTTGCTTTATTGAAGGAACTGAATGTAAACAAAAAAATCTATATTATATTGTTGTCGAGATACCAATATTTTTGTAGAAGTTCCGGTACTCAAATACGTATCAGTTATTGTTATCATTTTTCGAATGAAATCATTTAAATCTAAATGGGCAATGGCCGAGTTCAAACCCTCCACCTTAATTCAAGTTGAGTGATATATATCTCAATTTGTTCATAAGTTATGGTCTGTTTTGTATTACAGAACCCCCTGATAGCTGAGGCTTTTGCAAAACTGATAGAGTGGATATTAATTAATAACGGGTCCCAGGGGCCGTTTTAGAGTAAGTGAGGCCTGGACCAAAAATTCTTGTGTAAGGTTATTTTCTTTCCAGTAACCTAAGAGAAAAAGGCCTAAAATCAGTTGATAATTGCCCAATTATTCCCATTTATGGAACTTGTAATGATCTAATAATTGATGTGAATATGTCACAGCTTAACATGAGTTAATTACTATAGGACATGAGCAAACTAAAAAATATGCATTGTCGGGTACCAAAATGTAGACTGATAATTAATGTTGATTTAGTCATGAATATTGGCAGGTTCATGGATTACTTTTTCATATTCTGGTTTAGTCAGGCTTTGTGCATAAATAAACTATCATAAACATAACCTTAACTCGTCATCCTGAGTGAGCAAAAAGCCAAAATACAGTGCATTTAAGATCTCCTATATGATGAAGTTGAGGTGACGATGATTATGGACTTTGTGGTATACTTCAGGACCAAGGTGAAGAATGATGGAGAAGACACCTCCAGGAAAACAGGAAGTGAAGGGCACAATTTAAAGAGGGTCTCGGAGCTCCTCTCCACCTTAGAGAAGAAGATCAAGGGGGAACTACCAAGTCGATGAATCACCCCACAAACGACTTGTCTGTATATCACAGTTAGATAATTTTTTTTTTTGAGGACTAAGTAATTTCTCGTAATTGGTGATAATGATGTATCACAAAAAAACTCATCTACAAAAAAACTTTACTTGCAAAAATATTAATGATTCAGCTTTTGAAAAAAATTATGTGCAAAATTTCATTTTGTAATCTGAGATGTAAAAAAGTTATGCTTTTGAAGTATTGTTTTTGAATATCCAATTCATAGCTCAAAATAACAAATCTTAAACTGTCGGAAATTTGCATTGTTTTTTTAGCCACGCAGCCACAAGTTAACTATTAAATTTTGTATTTTTAGAACTGTGTGGACAAAGTAACAAGCCCGTGTAGCTCAGTTGGTAGAGCGTTAGGCTTTTAACCTAACGGTCCAGGGTTCGAGCCCCTGCACGGGCTTCATTATTTTCTTCTGCTTTGCTCTTCTTTAGGAGCAAAAATATTTATTAAGCAGCACCTACCATCCTTCTACAAAATACCTTCGTTCCCCACACGGCATGGGGAGATCATTCATGCATTGAGCACGGCAGATCGCCAACATTCATAATTTGCCCAGCAGCACTAATGCTCAGGCTTAGTACTTTTTGCATTTATTACTGCCTTTATTGTTTTTATACGCTTAACTCCTATTGCCTCAAACATAATTACAACAAATTTGTTTGACCAACAAAGGTAATAAGTTATTTACTTCACAGATTGCTGAGGAAGAGGCAACTTTCAGATTCTACTGCAGGTGCAGTTACCCATGGATTTATCAACTATTTATTTAGTTTATTGCAGGCTTGGACCCGTTCACCCTTTTTCCGTTGAATGAATGTGTTGAATTTCACACAGCATTCACCATCTTGTTTTAAATAAAGTTCAAAAAATATTGAAGTATTTACCAATAAAAAATGAAACTGTCTGTCGAAAATTGCACTCTAGCCTAACCTAGAATCCCTAATTCATACACGACCATTCCATAGTCCACTGATTTGCAAAAGGTATATTGTGAAATATTCCATAGAAAGAAAAAGTTTACACAATAATTCATGATTTACTTAATTTAATTTTTCAATATATATTTATTTTATTTTAGGCATTCTCAAAGATCATGTTTATTAGACCTAAAATCAAGAAAAATTTATCAGTAATCTTTGGACAAACAATCATTAGAAACAGTGATGGACAAGTAAACTCATCCTTTTAACTAGTCAAGTTAATTATTGTTTTAGTTTTTAAGAACTAGTTCGAGTGCAATTTTCGTAACAAGTTTAGTTAAAGTTAATCAGCTTTAAGTGTATTTAAAGTTAAATTAACTCACCCAACCTTGATCAAGTTTAAATTGACTTTGATATTAAAAAAATAACTAATTAAATTAGTCTATATAGAGATTTATCAAGGCTTTATAATCAAGATTTTTCTGTCAGTCTCTATGCCTGGGATTTTCTCTAATTCCAATTCCACGATCAAGGAAAAATTACAGATTCATACTCTCAACAATTTCTGTTTCGAAGCATAAAAGAAATTCAAGAGAAATTAACTATTGAAATGGAGGTCAAAGAAGGCTAAAGTTTAGATTTTTGAGTTTTTATGTAATTTTAAACTATATGTAAAATTAATAAAATATGGGAGATAATCTATAAACGATTTGGTGTGGAAAGACCCAATTCCAAAGTTTCATAAAACAGGTAGTGTCGACACCGTGTTTAACTAAATTATCAGAGAACTAAAGGTTATTTCAAGTTTTTTTAGTATTTCAACTGATAATTAAAAAAAATAAATTCATCTTTAACTAATTAACTTAATCAAGTTATGTTAAAGTTAAGATTATACAGTTTAAAAAATTAACTAGTTAAGTTAAAATCTGATTTTGAGAAATAAAAAAATTACTAGTTGGGTTAAAGTTGAAATAAAGTTGTTTAAATAATTAACTAGTTAAGTTAATAGTTAATTAACTTATCTAAGTTAAGTTAAGTTGCATTAACTAGCCCAACTATGATTAGAAACAACAATAAATGAATGAAAAAAGACTGGTGTTCATTATTCTTTTCCATCTCCAATCTTGCTTTATTGAAGGAACTGAATGTAAACAAAAAAATCTATATTATATTGTTGTCGAGATACCAATATTTTTGTAGAAGTTCCGGTACTCAAATACGTATCAGTTATTGTTATCATTTTTCGAATGAAATCATTTAAATCTAAATGGGCAATGGCCGAGTTCAAAACCTCCACCTTAAATCAAGTTGAGTGATATATATCTCAATTTGTTCATAAGTTATGGTCTGTTTTGTATTACAGAACCCCCTGATAGCTGAGGCTTTTGCAAAACTGATAGAGTGGATATTAATTAATAACGGGTCCCAGGGGCCGTTTTAGAGTAAGTGAGGCCTGGACCAAAAATTCTTGTGTAAGGTTATTTTCTTTCCAGTAACCTAAGAGAAAAAGGCCTAAAATCAGTTGATAATTGCCCAATTATTCCCATTTATGGAACTTGTAATGATCTAATAATTGATGTGAATATGTCACAGCTTAACATGAGTTAATTACTATAGGACATGAGCAAACTAAAAATATGCATTGTCGGGTACCAAAATGTAGACTGATAATTAATGTTGATTTAGTCATGAATATTGGCAGGTTCATGGATTACTTTTTCATATTCTGGTTTAGTCAGGCTTTGTGCATAAATAAACTATCATAAACATAACCTTAACTCGTCATCCTGAGTGAGCAAAAAGCCAAAATACAGTGCATTTAAGATCTCCTATATGATGAAGTTGAGGTGACGATGATTATGGACTTTGTGGTATACTTCAGGACCAAGGTGAAGAATGATGGAGAAGACACCTCCAGGAAAACAGGAAGTGAAGGGCACAATTTAAAGAGGGTCTCGGAGCTCCTCTCCACCTTAGAGAAGAAGATCAAGGGGGAACTACCAAGTCGATGAATCACCCCACAAACGACTTGTCTGTATATCACAGTTAGATAATTTTTTTTTTTGAGGACTAAGTAATTTCTCGTAATTGGTGATAATGATGTATCACAAAAAAACTCATCTACAAAAAAACTTTACTTGCAAAAATATTAATGATTCAGCTTTTGAAAAAAATTATGTGCAAAATTTCATTTTGTAATCTGAGATGTAAAAAAGTTATGCTTTTGAAGTATTGTTTTTGAATATCAATTCATAGCTCAAAATAACAAATCTTAAACTGTCGGAAATTTGCATTGTTTTTTTAGCCACGCAGCCACAAGTTAACTATTAAATTTTGTATTTTTAGAACTGTGTGGACAAAGTAACAAGCCCGTGTAGCTCAGTTGGTAGAGCGTTAGGCTTTTAACCTAACGGTCCAGGGTTCGAGCCCCTGCACGGGCTTCATTATTTTCTTCTGCTTTGCTCTTCTTTAGGAGCAAAAATATTTATTAAGCAGCACCTACCATCCTTCTACAAAATACCTTCGTTCCCCACACGGCATGGGGAGATCATTCATGCATTGAGCACGGCAGATCGCCAACATTCATAATTTGCCCAGCAGCACTAATGCTCAGGCTTAGTACTTTTTGCATTTATTACTGCCTTTATTGTTTTTATACGCTTAACTCCTATTGCCTCAAACATAATTACAACAAATTTGTTTGACCAACAAAGGTAATAAGTTATTTACTTCACAGATTGCTGAGGAAGAGGCAACTTTCAGATTCTACTGCAGGTGCAGTTACCCATGGATTTATCAACTATTTATTTAGTTTATTGCAGGCTTGGACCCGTTCACCCTTTTTCCGTTGAATGAATGTGTTGAATTTCACACAGCATTCACCATCTTGTTTTAAATAAAGTTCAAAAAATATTGAAGTATTTACCAATAAAAAATGAAACTGTCTGTCGAAAATTGCACTCTAGCCTAACCTAGAATCCCTAATTCATACACGACCATTCCATAGTCCACTGATTTGCAAAAGGTATATTGTGAAATATTCCATAGAAAGAAAAAGTTTACACAATAATTCATGATTTACTTAATTTAATTTTTCAATATATATTTATTTTATTTTAGGCATTCTCAAAGATCATGTTTATTAGACCTAAAATCAAGAAAAAATTTATCAGTAATCTTTGGACAAACAATCATTAGAAACAGTGATGGACAAGTAAACTCATCCTTTTAACTAGTCAAGTTAATTATTGTTTTAGTTTTTAAGAACTAGTTCGAGTGCAATTTTCGTAACAAGTTTAGTTAAAGTTAATCAGCTTTAAGTGTATTTAAAGTTAAATTAACTCACCCAACCTTGATCAAGTTTAAATTGACTTTGATATTAAAAAAATAACTAATTAAATTAGTCTATATAGAGATTTATCAAGGCTTTATAATCAAGATTTTTCTGTCAGTCTCTATGCCTGGGATTTTCTCTAATTCCAATTCCACGATCAAGGAAAAATTACAGATTCATACTCTCAACAATTTCTGTTTCGAAGCATAAAAGAAATTCAAGAGAAATTAACTATTGAAATGGAGGTCAAAGAAGGCTAAAGTTTAGATTTTTGAGTTTTTATGTAATTTTAAACTATATGTAAAATTAATAAAATATGGGAGATAATCTAAAACGATTTGGTGTGGAAAGACCCAATTCCAAAGTTTCATAAAACAGGTAGTGTCGACACCGTGTTTAACTAAATTATCAGAGAACTAAAGGTTATTTCAAGTTTTTTTAGTATTTCAACTGATAATTAAAAAAATAAATTCATCTTTAACTAATTAACTTAATCAAGTTATGTTAAAGTTAAGATTATACAGTTTAAAAAATTAACTAGTTAAGTTAAAATCTGATTTTGAGAAATAAAAAAATTACTAGTTGAGTTAAAGTTGAAATAAAGTTGTTTAAATAATTAACTAGTTAAGTTAATAGTTAATTAACTTATCTAAGTTAAGTTAAGTTGCATTAACTAGCCCAACTATGATTAGAAACAACAATAAATGAATGAAAAAAAGACTGGTGTTCATTATTCTTTTCCATCTCCAATCTTGCTTTATTGAAGGAACTGAATGTAAACAAAAAAATCTATATTATATTGTTGTCGAGATACCAATATTTTTGTAGAAGTTCCGGTACTCAAATACGTATCAGTTATTGTTATCATTTTTCGAATGAAATCATTTAAATCTAGAATGGGCAAAGGTCGAGTTCAAAACCTCCACCTTAAATCAAGTTGAGTGATATATATCTCAATTTGTTCATAAGTTATGGTCTGTTTTGTATTACAGAACCCCCTGATAGCTGAGGCTTTTGCAAAACTGATAGAGTGGATATTAATTAATAACGGGTTATAACGGGAATAATTAGGTCGATATCATGAAAAACACAAGAGAAATAGCTGTTTAAATACATTGGTGTTGGCATCGAGGCTTGAACTTTAGGAGCCTCTAACTCTGAATATGGAGGTCAAAGAAAATTAAAATGTTAGATTTTTGAGTTTCTATTCAATATTAAGCTATATGCAAAATTTCAAAAAAATCGGCGGTGGTGCTGTTGGACGAGTGGTCGATTTGACGTGGAATGACCCGTATTTCTATTAACTTTGATATTACCGAGTGGTCCATTAAAATCTGTACACTTTGAATTTTAAAATTCAACAAGATATAATTTATTAATTAACGATTTAATATAAAAAAATTATACTTTAAATAGATGTGTGTCTGAGCGCTCTTAATTATTAATGTACACGCCCTTAGGAGCAATGATGGCTTCCAGGTTGCGGTGGAATGCCTGTGACCCACTGCATTTGTACTCATCTGACATAGTGTCCCAGTGCTAGCTGAAAATGGCTTTGATGGTCTCGGTGTTTGAATGACAGACGCTACAGACCTTCCTCTCGACATGTACCTAAAAAGTGTAATAGAGGGGTCAACATCAGGGCTGGGGTGGGGGCAAAATTATCAAAAAATGTTCAAAGATACTCAAAATAGTCCTGTAAAGGAGGATATGGGATTCATTCAGTGCTAGTGCCAAATCTCTTTCCACTCACTTTTTAGATAACTCTCTGGACAGCCCAACGTGAAACCCGAGATCTCTTGCATGGATCCTCATGGACTTGAAGGGATTGTTTGAGCTGTTTTCTTTAACTCCTACTGGTCTTCAATTGCCTATTTTGGCAGAGCCCTTCTTCCTCTCCAACGTTTTGGATTTGCTGACGGAATAGACGGTTGTCTTGGAGACACCTAACTGCTTTGAGTGTGCGTACGGAAATTTATTGATCACGTTCAAGTATCATATTCTCAACTTGTACATAGGCTAGAGATTTCAGGTTTATTTTTTTGTTTTGTAACTAATTGCTTATGCGTTAATAAAAATTAAAATTATTTTGAAACACGCAACGTTCATTAATTATTGACTGGGTAAGTATACAGATTTCAATGGGCCATGCGGTACAAAGTGAAAAAGGGAGTTCATAAATTTAGGATTATAAATACAAATACTTTCTTTATTGTACAAGCTTTGCTGTTGTTGTGGCCAACCAGAACAGCGGTTTTTTCTCTACAAAAACTGTTATTATTATTACATTTTTGAGGAGAGAACACCTAAGTATTGAGTAGCTACCTGCGAGCGTACTCATAAAGAAGGAGATTAAACCTGAGGATTTGTTTGAGAGTTATCTTCTATACAAAGTGGGTCTGTTTTTCTAAGCCTAATTATTCCAGGCAATGCCAGGTACTACCACTAGCTGATCAAAATGGGCCAATCTTTTATTTCCTCCAATATTTATAAAATGAAAGAAATAAGTCTAATGTACACTTGACATGGATTGCTCCATATTTATTATGATAGCATTTTCTAGAAAAGAACTAGTGTATTCAATAGATTACTTAATAATAATATAAGTGAAAACATAAATTTACTTGAATTTCTTTACATAAACGAGTTATTTTTTTGTTTATGTGTAAGAAATTAGTAGTAGTCATTTTTATCATCTGGTGCAAGATCAGCGACCTAAATACACATACATGTATGTCCAAACTAAATAAATAAATGTCTCAAATGAGCAATATACAAAGACATGAGAGTTAGATGCTAAAGTTATAAAAGAAGAGCCAGATCTAGCTTGTTTTGCGCTCTGGACGAGAAATAATTTGTTTCCTTTCCGATCAATGTCCATACTTTAAATGATGATCAGTTGATATAATTAGATATTATAAAGGGACGAACAATTTCCAACAATAGTTCTTTAGTTGAGAAGAATTTGCTAGCTATCAACTTATTTCGGGATTTTTTTAGAAAACTTAGTCTACCATTAGAAATTATAATTAAATCCAAAAGGAAATAATCGGCCTATTAAATAGATGGCTGCTTCTGCAAAATACTATCTCTTAAGCATACGAAAGTTAACAGTTGAAGGCAATGGTAAAGTATTTCACATACCTTGTTACCTCTATATATTTCTTTCTCTATGCAGGGAGCCCCCAAACAGATTTCGCCCTAAATTAAAGGAATCTAGTCGCTAGAGTCCTGTTTCTAAATCCTGTCTTGTATAAAAGTACAGCCTATAGGATTTTAAAAGAACAGTTACGACAGTAGTTTCTTTATTATGGGATTGGTACTTGAGAATAATGAATTTTAGTTGACTTTGTTTAGGGAAAGTACCATAGATTTTTACATTCCTGAAGAAAGAGTATGAAAAGAGAAATAGGTAGAAATTTGGTTCAAAAATTTGTCTGTATGCGATCTGATGATCTCTACCACGTGTTTTTCAAATTATATAATAATACTTAACAGCAAAATAAACTTTTGGTTAAAAGTTTAGTTTATAATTTGAAAAATAATTAATATTTTTACTTCCACAAAAAATTCCTGGCATAACAACCAAAAGTTATTGCTTTCATAGTATCTTATAATCGAGTGATGGTTTTAAATTCGAATTGAAGCCAATTCTCATTAATAAGTAATGAGAACTAAACTACACAATACATGAAATATCTGCTTCATTAATAAAACCACAAAGACAAATTAATTTGTTCCACATTCATGTACTTAGATCGGGTTTTCCAAATAACAATAAATAATTTCTAAGTGTATATTGGAGCAAGTATATATTATATTCTATAACAGAAACTGGATTTAAAATAACTAGCAACAAGCGATGAGAGCAAAGTGTTGTCAGTGCCTGTAATATTTTGCCATTGTATACATTAAAATATATTTAATACTTTGAGAAGTTTCTCAAATCGTCACCATGCTCAAAAGGATGAATTGGCTGTTAGGAGGGATTTTGTTTATGGTAACCCAAAGAGAATTTGGTAAGGAAATAAGGAATAAGTATAATGAAGAATTCGTAAATCTTATGCACATAACTCATTGATAGTCGATGGAACATCCCCTTCATTTGAGGATATTCCAATTATTTTTTCCAACAACGATGATTTTGTAACTGCAACAAGTGGTTTGACTCAATTAAAACAATTTTTTAAAAGTGATGTGAACTGTCCCTTGGCTATCCAAGAAGTGATTGGCTCTCATACAAATGTAAGATGTTTATTATAACTTTAGGATATGAAAAAATATTTACTCTCTAATGGAAATTTGCTTATAAAGATTTCTGATGGCTTTATTAATACTTTTATGGATTTAAAAATATTTTCTAAATGTGGATCTCAATTTTGTTCAAATGTTCATTTTCAAAAACCCGAAAACTGTGAAAGCTGTGAAAATTTAGTGGACGTGAGCAATGTTGATTGTACTTACGTATCCGTAGGTTCGTAACTTTCATTGATGCCAATCTTAACTTAATAATTGTTGTCCATTACAAATGTTCTAGTGGAAGAAGGTTTCTTTGCCGGAGGATTTACGAACATTGAAGCCCCACATTCAGATCCAATAATATTAAATGTTGCTAAAAAAGCAACAAAATATCTATATGGTTTTTTCGATACTTCAAATCCATGTCCCCTTCATTTAGTGGAAGTTATTCGAGCCAAACAACAGGTACAAACTCATGACAATGATATTATATGTATACTTTATCTTTTAGCTCGAAAAATTATTAATTAGGCAGTGATGGGGTTCAATTACGAACTTGAGATTCAAGTTGAAACAAATGGCGCGGATTTCGATTGTGAGCATATTATTAAAAATTGCGAAAATGTAAGGGTTCACGAACCCATTGCTGAATTTTGCCCCCATGAAGAACCGTCATGTGTAGTACCCGTTAGATTGCAGGATGTTGATTGTATTGAAGTGAATACAAGTAATGAACTCATTTAAAATGGATTGAACTAAATTACCTAGTTGTTTCTTTTCAGTTTTTAATGAAACGCCCATTGTTGGTGGATTCTCCGTGAGAGAAATCGACGAGGAAATTATTTCAATAGGAAAGGGTGTTATGGATCAAATACCAAATTCTTTTGGATTGAAAAATCATTGCTATTTGAACTTTGAAAATGTTCATAGAGCCCAATCTCAAGTTGTTGCAGGAACAAATTTTATCATGGATATAGAATTTTCAACTCATGGAATTCACTGCCCAACAGAACACAAAATTTGTTATAATGTCAAAATATTTAGACCCTTACCATACCAATGTCAGGAAGATAAATGCCTTTCCTTGACTCAGTCTGAGGACATTAATTGTGTTCCAATAGGTGAGTTTAAAATATGAAAAAACAGCAATTCGCAATACTTCAATTATCATCTTTAGATAAGAAAGAAGCCAGTAAGAGTCAATTATTGGGTGAGGAGGCAGCTAAATTCTTTTATCACTTTTTTGATACGAATATAGCATGCCAAGTACACGTAAATGATGCTCAAATCCTCAAAAATGTAATTACACTTCATATTTGAAAAGAATCAACTTATTTACACTTTTATTTAAAGGTTAATGACGTCTATCATATGGAGTTTCAACTTGAAACGAGGAAGAGTGAAGAAGGTTGTAAGTCAATAAAGAAAAACTGCAAGAATGTTCGTGTTCGTGAAATAAAACCACAGTTATGTCCTCATAATAATCCTATTTGTATAGTACCAGAACAACTTGATGAAGTAGAATGCTCGGATGCATAAATTTGAAGAAATTTGAGGTCAACTCTAACTAGTTGAACGTATTATTTAAGTGTATTTATCTTAATTTCTAAAGAAGAAATAAAGGACTGCTTAAGTTAAGAACTATAATGGTTATTTTTTATTTTATTAAAATGAATAACTAGTTAATATATTCATTATTCAGTGAATTTTGTAAGTGTTTAATAAAATCAATTCAAATTTGGTACACACAGAGTGAACACTGAACTGTCTATTGCTTAATTGATAAAGTCAGCGTTAAAAAATATTCGATAAATTAAGAAGAAAACTTGAAAGATATCTGAGTATGCATCTATTAGGATTTATCATTTCCTAGGATACTGTGATCAAGTTTTAAATTATGGGATCCCCTTTGTAAATTTTGTGAAATTTAAGTATTTCTTCATTTTTATGATTATTAATCGCAGGTCCCACTTTTTAAATTCCGTAGTCTGCAAGAAAAAATAATTAAATAGTAAATGATAAACAAGCTATTTTTTGGTCGATTATATTTAATTATTTTCCATGAAGCAATTTAAGTATTCACGAATTTTCCTACCATATAATGTCTCCAATCATCTAAACACTTTAATTTCTTTTGGAATTGCAATTATAGCAGTAAAATGAGCCCTTGTATTGGAGTGTAGGCCTACCGTAAATATGCTCAGACAATAATCCTAAAACCCCAATTTCTACTATAGCATAAAATATAACTAACAAACCAAAGGCTTCGTCTTTGCATGTCCCATGTGTAATAATTTCAGAAATTAGCCCAAACTGTTTAAGAATTAAAATATATACATCTGGATTACCAAAAAATCAAAACAAGTGTTTGTATAGAATCGAATCCCCTCCGCCTCTAGGGTTAAAAAATGTTGTATTCAAATTTCGGTAGGTTAAAAGCATTGCTCTAGTAAGCGAGGGCAATGACAACAATTAAAAAACAGCAGTAATTTATACAGATCATGGAAATATACTTATAGACATTTGTTCTACTAATTTAAGTATGAAATAATGAAATGTGGCGTTTCCCGTAGGTGTAAAACTCTGAAAAATCCCAGGAAAACTGACTCCTGAAAGATAATCCCTAGTATCTAATAAAAAATCTATTTTCTACGTGTAGCTATTTCCAGGTAATTTTTGAAAGATTTAATAACAATAAGAAGTACATATATTATCGACAACAATCTTTAAATACAGGCGCAGCAAACTTTTTGAGAATTTAGAATTATCATATAGCAGTTACGAAAAAAAAGATTGTTTTTTCATTGTAGTTATTGACACCTTCACTATCAAAACACGCTGCACACTGCCTCATATTGGAGTCCCTCATTGTAGTCAAGGAATCATCATAGAAACATCTATTCTTTTCGTTTCTCCCTTTTTTATCTTTAGTTAGTCAAACTAAGTGGGATTTGTTAGGGGTCGAATAGAAAGAGGGAATTGAATTTAAAAAATTGTGTTGTGAATGTTTGGTAATCATGGAGCATGTGCTCTTATTTTCTTTTTTTGGACCAACTAATTATAGTCTGGGAGCCTCCCACGTAAGATTTCAACCTATTAGGTACAAAAGGATTTAACTCCTGAAATTATTTATGTCGCCTACAGCATTTAATTTTTGTTTGTCAGCCTGATCCCCTGCTGGGTCTGGCTTCCTGTCCCCCTGGAAAATAGCCTCTGCACGGATTATTTGAACCGTAAAGGGGCAACTTTGGGGGGGAGGGAGGACTTCACTTATCTGACAGAAATTTTTTGTCAGTCTACGTTTTTATGATGTCCTGACATAGTAATATACACCAATGTAAGTTTTGTCCATGTACCTTATAGGGTGAAAAATGTACATTTTACAGTTTTCAGGGTACTTTTTGCGGGTCTGACGAAATTTTTTTTGTAAGTCTCGGTTTTTTTATTATGTTCTGGCATAGTGCAACGTTGGTGTAAGTTTTTTCCATGCATTTTATGGTTCAAATAATCCGTCTTGAGGCTATTTTCAGAGAGGGGTCTAGAAGCCAGACCCAGCAGGGGGTGTCAGGCAGACAAAAAAATCAATTTTCTAGGTGACAAGTAATTTCAGAGTGTCAAACCTTTTTTTTACCTGATGTGGTAAAATCTTCTATGGCATGCTACCGGACTACTAGTAGAACAGCCGCTCTACAAAAAAAAAAGGTGGGGCACCGATCAATGACCGGCAGAAATGCGATCGCACATATCCTTTATAACTTGATCATCATTAATTCAGTAATACCCAGGGCATTAGTCCGCAACAAGAAATCCTGAGCGCGCTCTTGCTCCTGCTTGTTTTTTAAAGTAATGAGCGCACTTCCGCTCACTATAAAAATGAGTGGCGCTCATTTTTTCGTACTTGAATTGCACCACTTTTTATGATTGGAATTATAATTCCTAAAATTTTTAATTATTATTTATTCCACAAAATGAACAGAAATAAGGTACAATAATAAATATAACTTAAAGATCTAAAATTATATTTAACATAACAAAATCCATAAATTGATTAATCCAATGTTTTTAACCATTAAATATTTAATTAATTGATAAAAGCATTATATTTTTTTTCTTCAAAGTTTCATATTTTAAACTCTGACATTAATCAGTAAAATCAGAAGGTGACATTTGTGTTTGATTAGATCAAACGGCAATTAGGTCAAATATTCAAATTACTTTTAATAACAATTATTAAATTGATATAATTCGCATTACCACTTACGCAAATCAGATAATATAAAGTGTTAATCCTGTTGGTTCCCAAACAGGGTGTTTAGAGGCAAACTAAAGTTTGCCGTACGATTTGTGACAACCCTATATTATTTGAAAAAGCTTGTAATAATACAAATAATTCATTTAATTAAGATAGGTGTGTCAAAAAATTTATATTTTTCTTCTGGTGTGCCTTGAGCACAAAAAGTTTGGGAATCACCGTCTTTGGGTACATATAATTACGAGGTTTCGTGCAATATAATCCAGTTAAGCCTGATAATTAGTTTGAGATTAAATACAGGATTCTCAAGTTTTTGAACACTTATGCTTTGGTAATACCACATGTCTCGCTTTCGCCTTCTCCTTGCACTCTTACAAAAAAAAAAAAAAAAAAGATCGGAGACTTTAAAAGGCAATAAATATTAATAAGTACAACATAACATTCAAGGATTTATTTGTGAATGAAAGAGATTTTTTAATGTGTATCCTTAGTCTTATATTCTCATAAAAATACAATGAGATAAAACAATAAGATGGGCATTTTGACTCAAAGAATGAAAAAGAAAAAAATAATAATAATAATAAAGTAAGATATATAGTTCAATTATCCAGAAAAGATTAACTAAAATATTAAAATTACAAAACAATGATATAAATTGAAATTTTGGAAGATATCATAGTGAGATTTATACTTAAATAAAAAGCGACTAATCATTACAATCTTGGATTAATTTAGCGACTTGGTCAAAGTTAATAACAAAATTAATTATATTATAAATCCTCGTATAAAAATAGATTGATATCATTAATAAAATTTACTAACAGTAATATTAAATACACTATGAACTAGTCCTCCTTAGCTACCTTTTGAGGCAACATAAAGGCGTGAAGATTTCCTAATCGTGACAATCCAGATTGAATGTGCTGTATATGAACTTCTACGTTATCTTCATATTTACTAGTATTTGAAGAATCAATAGTTCCTTTAATCTCATTTATGGTTTCGTGTAGAGCTTGAAGTTCGAAAGAATTTCTTTAAAAAAAAGAAGGAACAAATAATAATACATCATCGAGATAAAAAAAGAATTGAAAATGATTACCGTTCACCATCAGCTAGTTGCTTGATTTGTATCATTAACGCAGTTAATGATGAGACTAGAGCAAGTATTCTAGGACTTTCAACGTACGCGTGATCCCCTGAAGAGTTATTCTTAGTGACGGTATCATATGCTTCTTCTTTGCAGCCTTCTCGAACCATATTTGGCAAAGATATTATCGGCCCAGCTGCAGCAGATCCAAACTGTTGAGCATACTCTTGAATGCTCTTAAGGTGTTCATTAAGGTCTCTGTTCAGATTAGATAAGTCTATAACGTTTGAAGCATATCGACGTTGGAAATCTTCGTGTACAAATTCTCCATATGTTTTGAGTTTTTCTCCCTGACTATTCAATTTCCTCAAGTTATCCACTTTTTCACGTTTTATTTTTAAACATTTACTCAGACGAACAATCCGTTCCAAAAAACGTACAGGATAACATCCTAAATGCCCATGACCTCTCATAACCTAATTAAAAGATACATCATTTATTTAACTTCCAATGAAATTAAAAATATATCATCTCACTTTTCCTCTTGGTGTACTCCCACTTAGTAGAGGATCTTTTCCAAGTGTAGGTGAATAATTTAATCCATATTTGAGCGGTGATGGATAAGGGGATTGTGATGACTGGGGCCTTGTTCTAACTTTAGCCGCAAAACTAGAGAGAGACATCATCTCGGGGTCTTCATTCGATAAAACTTCATAATCAGGAATAGAATGTGTATCAAGTCCTAATCTGTCAAAGGTAATGCGATAAGTATTATTGGACGTATCAAATGCATCCACTGCTCCAGTAAAAAGGCCATCTTGAGGCGTTCGTAATCTAAATAGATGCAAACATACACGTTTAGATATAGTAAAATATCAGTAAATATGACATATAAATGTATACCTCGCAGTGACACGCGTTCCAATCGTCAATTGCAAGGGGATATCCTCTGGAAGATCTTTAATATTTGTTATGTCAGTTTGCTTGCGCTGTTGCAGCATTCGTATTTTATGTCGTTTACGAGCCAACTCCGCACGTTCCTCACAAAAGAAGGCGGATGAGCATCGTCGTGGCTTCCCCATCATCCGCCGTATTTTGCACCACTCCACTCGCGTCAAACGCCTCGTCTTCAGACGGGGAAAGGATTCTCGCAAACAGACCATAAAGTCATTTTCTCCATGAAAGAGAACTTTATCGATGTTGGAGTAGAAAAATTCAAAGCAGACCCATTTATGGGCTTTGGGCAATTTCAGAAGATTTCTTAGAGCAACGCCCAATCGATGGGCGGTCTCTTTTTCAGGCGTTGTGAGCTCATCTTCAAATTTGAGTTTTTTAATCGGGGAGGGCGAAAATAATCCATTCTTCTTCTCGGGTTTAGTAGGAGTTGGAGCAGGAGACGAAGACGTAGAAGTCGGCTTTTTCTTTCGTCCAGATACGGACTCGACAATCTAGAAGAAAAGAATGGACAACTCAAAGGAGGAACAAGCGAGCCCTAAACTCAGAATGAGCGAGCGAGCGATCAGCTCATATTATAATAACGAGCGCCAAATAGAAAAAGAAACTTACTTTAGATTCTTCATTTTTCGGATTCTTGGGACCTCTTTTCCGCGGGGAACGAATGGGGATACTGACTAAATCATCCGTTCCGTAGATGAGAGAGTTCTTTTTGCGTTTTCGAGCAGGGATTCCCCGTCGATTTAAAGTGATCCCTCCTTGTTTACTGAGTGAAGGGTCCTCCTCTGTCTCTTCTTCCTCTTCGACTCCAACTCTTTTCAAGCCCAAGAAGGCCAATGGATTTAAGCGGTCCTCCTTACGAACACTCATCTCTCCTCATCACCCAGATTCCCTATTTGATTGGAGTGATTTGACTAAGGATGAAGATTCCCGCTTTGCTTCGTTCTTCATGGAGGTCCTTTGAATTCCAACGCTGCTGCCCAATCCGCCACTCTCTCATTCTATTTCTCAACACTTTACTGCTGCCACATCACGACATACGGCGCTCTTGTCGTTTATTTTCCCTTTTTCTCCTTCTCTTATTCTTCTCTCTTTCTATCTTTTACATTTAATGTTTATTCGATTCCAGTTACGTATGAAGCAAGCTTCATCCCATTTTTAAATTTAACCATTAAAAAAGAATCGCAGCTGACCCTGCATTTAAAAAACAAACAGAGAGGGAGTTGGACAGAGGCGCCAAGTGCTTCTGTCATATTGATGTAGAGAATTTTCATTGACAATATAAATTGCATCATAATTGAAGGAGACACTACTTTGAGCCTTCAAAGTTGATATTTTTACTCCATCATATGAACATATTTCCAATAAATCTTGAAACTCCAATCAAGACTTATCAATTGCATTGAATACTACTTCATGTCAATGATAAGCGCTGATATGCACTAAAAAAATCCCTAAAACTGGCTAGATTTGTAAAGAAAAAATCGATTAGGGATGTGAAAAGTAGGATAATTAGATAAAAATATCCTATTCTTTCCATAGTAATAGTTCATTTATTGTTCACACAATGGAAATAAGATTGTATAAAGACGAAATAACAAATGATACACATATATTAAAGTCACTTAAATAATAAAACTAGGTAATAGAGGCATATATTTTCGATGGAGGCAAAAGCTTAAGTCCTTTTATTTGCTAGTCCCATATTGACATTCAATAACTCATCCTTTTCTTAAATTTTCATGAAAAAAAGGATATTCATTGTTAGTAAACTTGGTTGTTTAGACCCCCAAAATGGTCGACATCAACAATGCTAACGTTACGTCAAAACACTATAATTTATTGCGTATTTACTTGAGTAACTGTGATAATATAAAAATAAAAGAAAATGAACGTGGTAATTGTGACAATTTAAAGCATGTTTAGGAGGAGAGCAGCTTAGCTGTCATGACGATTTAGTAGATTAGTAGTCATGATTGATATGAAGGAAATAAACACAAAATTCAGAGAGATAAAAATGTTATCTCTATGTAGTAGTAAAGACAAACTTAGGAATTAGATACGTTGATAAACGAATCTACTCCGAGTCTACTCAAGGACTTAAATTTATAACTCCCGACTAAATCCTCATTGTTACTTTCCACCTTTCAAGAGCACATGCCCTAGTTATTACTGGAGTGTATACTTAGATGTTCCCTTATCAAGAATAAAATATTAATGATAACAGCTTTATAAAATAAAAGTCATGTTCAGCTTGCAACTACAAAAAAGTATCGCATGTATTCTAATTCATATTTTATACAACTCTAAGTATAGAAGCTCTATTTGTTTTTAAATCCCCCTATACAAAAAAGAATTGCTGCTGATGATTTATAAAAAAAACATAGAATGTTAAAAAGAACCAGCTGCTCTGTCATATACTCATTGTGTAATGATATTTTATTTACACATTTAAATTCCATTTCAACTTTTTAGCCTATAGACCATTTTTGTTGTTGTCCTATTGAATTTTCTTAAACGTCTTATTAATTTAAAATGTTTTTGATGGCTTACCCTTGATATGATTCTTTATAAATTAGACTATAGTAATAAAAAAGAAAAGGAAATTGTATATTGAAAATAGGCTTATTGGAAGATTATAACCTACATAAAATCAAGGGAAAATATTGATTTAATTATTAATGACAAGGGACTTTGATGCTTTGATAACAATTTGTCAACATTTGCATTATTATTAGTCAGGTTTAATCTCAGTTCTACACGTTCAATAATTTGTAATTGATCTCGTTATTTCGTAGGAAGATTGACAACTGCGCTCAACCCCCTTTCCAGGAGGTATAAAGATGGAAAAGTTTCTTGCAATAGCCGATTAAGTAGGATAAGCAACAGGGTTTTAACTTTGAAGCCAAAACCTCTGGACCTTAAGTTCTAATTTAAAGCGTATTCTGATCAGTTCTTCTTATAACATGACATCTGTTTTTTTTCTTCAATTTTATCGTATAGGTAGATCTTCCATTATGGTATGTCCACAGTCAAAACACCCCAAACATAAGTTTTATATCTGCATACAAGACATTTAAATGTTGAACATAGAGCAAAACGTCATCATTCTGGTGAACATTTGTCGATGACAAATTGGCAAACAGGACAAATTCACACGTTCCCAGTGTTTGATTTATCAAATCAATTTTACCAAGAAAGGCTGCTACGCAGCAAATCTGAAATAAAATAGGCATTTAAATCATTTTATCAACCCTTATTGATATTTATGTATAAATATGCAAAATATTCATTTAGCCTTAGAATTAGGATCCCAAAATTTGTGCTATATATAATTTCGTTATCTTCCTAAAAATTTAGAGCCCCAAATTTGTATTTATAATTTTAAGGATCCTATAATAAATGTAATAAATATATCATTAAAATAAAAAGTATAATTGCTACTTTGGCCAATCCGCAATTTTTATTTATTGAGAAACATTATTAACTTTTGCAAGATCATACAAACATTATCAGTCACTTAATGGCATCACTCTAAATAAAAAATTCATAATTATAACCAGGCTTTATTTACTTATATAATTATTACCTATATATGTAAGCAATAAGCAAACATGACATTTCATGCAAATACTATATTCTATAGCCCATAATTAATTATATATTATGGCAAGTCACTTTATTTGAATCTTTCTCATATCACTTTACTAATTATCTTTTGGTAAAGTCAAAGAGATTCTTCATGTGGTATTACAGCTATTTTATGGTTGTTTTTTTTTTCGCAGAAGATGGAATATCATAATAGCAAATGTAGCTTAATGCTGCTTTCAGTTCGTGGATATTTTAAATTTTAATATTGTACGGTTTCAATATGACCATTTTGGTACTTAAGGCTCTCTCATAAAATAATAAAAAACGGAATAAATAAGATAAATGTTACAAAATAAAAACGTTATCACGTAACACCAGTTTTGTTGGTATATAATCATGACTAGATATCTGACAAATAGAGCGCACACATGGCACGTCGGCATTGTTGATATCGGCTATTTTGGGGATATAAAAAACCCATTTTTATAAGAATATTAACCATTTTTTCATTAATATTGAGGACAATTGACCACTATTGGAAGGGAAAATGGGATCAACAAATAGAGTACTTAAAACTGACTGTTTATCAAAAAGGTATTCTTCTATTGCCAAATTTTATTATATATCGGATCCTAAAATATGTTGTCATATCGTTATACAATCGTATTTCCATATTGTAGAAAATGAATGAACTATTACATTGGAAATAATAAGACATTTTTCTCTAATCCTCCCCCCACTTTTCTCGTCCCTATTCATTCCAAAAAACTAATAATTAATTGTACAAAATATATAGGCATTTCATAGGGACTTTCAGAGTACATTACTTAAATTCAAATATTCAAAATATATTGTTTATCCAGAGAGTACTTTAATACTCTCTAGAGCGCTCCCTGCTTTAATATTGGCATCGAATAGTATTCAATGTAGGTGTTAAGTCATTTTTATTTATTTTAAAGCCATTTGAGAAAGTTCTATCTAGCTCGATAGAAAATTAGTAAATTTTATTTAATAAAAATATCAACCATTAGTCCTTAAGATAGCCTCACCTTCAATTATGATGCAATTTATGACGTCAGTGAAATGGCCGTATTAATAAAGTAAATACTATTTTCATAAATATAATATTCATTCAAAAATAAATTAATAATTAAAAATGCCATAATTTTTAATTTAGAAAATATCTATCACTTTATAAAATTCAGTCTGGATTAAAATATTTTTTTAAATGATGTCCCAGAAATGAAAGATTGCGTAAGACAATATACGACTAGTTATATAAGTCTAAATGATTACATTGCTAATAAATGGTAAGAGATAGTAAGTTTGTTTTAATCAGGTTTGAGATTTTGTTTGTTCGTAAAACCTGTACAAATAATATTCCAAGCCAACACGACAACACATGAAACACATATTGTATGTTATTAATTACTGGTGTTATTCAAATCTGTTTTAAAAACTGAAAGCCTTGTATCCAAATTAGTATTATAAATATATTTTTTAGTATTGATAGTATACTAAGTATTGAACTTTGTGCAATTAATGTGAGATTCTCTCTTTACTTAGCCCGCAGCAGATATTAAAAACGTATTATGAAATAATAGCTAACAAGTAGCTAAAAAGTTGATGATGTAAGTACGCGGACTTCATGTGTGTACTTTTAAATATTATATAATATTGAACACTCATATCTATAGAATCTTTCTTAAGATAAACTTACATTTTATGACATTCATCTGGATTTATTCATAATACTTTAGTAACTAAGATTCATTGAACTTGCTAGATGCAACCCAAAAAATAATGTATATTCTAGTTTGCAATTTAAAAATATTAAATAGTAAGAAATATTGACAATCACATCAAAGGAGAGGAGCAAGGAATCATCGCGCTCCATTAATACAAGTGTGCTTTTTTTTAGCTAGAGATCAAGTTGTCTTCACATATAATGGCCATAACGATGAGTTCACTTTGTTGACGATGTCAGTCAATTTATAAAGGAAGTTACTGTGGGAAAAGTGATTAAATCAGTCTAATTAGTTATTTCAGGAGCCCTTAATCCAAGGTGGGTTTCCTTTGACTTGCCAAAAGATGAGTCCTCAATACCGAGGATGCCATCCTACAATAGCTATAACTGAAATTCATAAATACTGTGTTAAGATTGAATTTGTGTTCATCAGGGAATATCTTGTGTCCATTATTTATGCTATTTATTAATAAATAATATTAAATCAAATATGTGCTTTTTAAAGAGAAGTTCCTAATAAGTAATAGTAATTGCCGGCGGGATCGAAAAATGATTTTGAAAATTACATTTAAGTATCAGCAGACCTTATTTACATAAGTACTATCGACGAGAGGAAATTGAATATAGCATATCATTGATCTCAGCATAATAGGAAGAAATCATTTAAAAAATAATATGTTAGGATTCCATTCTAACCTTTAAAACTTTGATCTATATGGACTTTTAGATAATCTATTTTCAAATATATTTAAATAAATCTAAAGCATCATTTTCTTTTTTAATTTTTATCTTTGATGCTTACATAATCGGTTAGTTTTTGAAATTTGACTGTGATTTTCCCATGATGTCCACTAAAAAAATACTACATTTTCTTCCTAAATCATGGGTCTTTTTACCATGAACAACGTTTTTAAGATGAAAATTCGACTAAAACATCTGTTCATTTGAGCAATTCTTTTAATAAACAAACACTACCCATATGAAGCGAAATAAATGTTATAAACAAAAGTGCAAAAAAAAATAAAAAATCTTAGTATATGAAACTTTAAGTATCAGAATAAATTAAATTACATATTGATAGACTTATTCTTCTCTAAAATCTTGTATATTTTAGGGAATCAACGAGAAAATCATGGGAAATCACGTTACTAGGACGGATTTTGAATGGTTGGATCAAGAAGAACCTCATGCAAAGCGTAGAGTGGAAATTTTAAGTATGATTGATTCCATATTAACAATATTAATTAATGTTTTAATCTTCTAAAAGATCGATATCATTACTTTCGTGGGCAAGGAAGAGATTTTATCGATTATATTTACACAAAATGCATTTATATAATAATATGTATTATATGTGAATGTTACATAACCATCAATTAATTAATTATTTCTACTTATATATTAGATTCTTATTTTATAATCACTATACTTATTTCTTAACAGAAAAATATCCACAAATAAAGAAACTATTTGGGGTTAATCCTTGGTTCAAGTTTCAAGTTGTGTTCATTGTTTTGATACAAATCCTCAGTTTTTACTTATTGAAGGATCAATCTTGGGGACTAATAATAATTTTGGCCTATGTGTTTGGCGGAGTTGCAAACCACGCTCTTATGCTAGGTAAATACAATCCATTCCATTAATGTTATTTAACAGACTTCAAATGAAATATGTTTACTTACAGCTGTTCATGAAATCGCTCATAGTGCAGCCTTTGGCGTATCATATCCTTTGGCAAATCGTATTTTTGGTATTTTTGCAAATTTGCCGATCGGTATTCCATTTGCAGTCTCCTTTAAAGGCTACCATTTAGAACATCATAGATATCAAGGACACGAAGTAATGGACACCGATCTTCCTACAGAACTTGAAGCCAAGTTATTTTGTACTACTTTTGGGAAATTCGTATGGGTTTGTTTCCAACCGCTTTTTTACGCAATTCGACCTCTAGTGACTAATCCTAAGCAACCTTTAAAACTTGAATTTCTCAACACCATTGTTCAGCTTACATTTGATTTTCTAGTTTACTATTACCTAGGTTTGTTCAATATTTTGTTTTATTTTTACACAAATTTCAAAAAAAAAAAAAAAAAAAAAAAAAATTGGGATAATTAATCTTATGATTTTGGAAGGATAATAATGACTTTCTTTTACCCTTCCTCCACAATTAATATCAGGATAGTAGAATTAAGAGCTTTAAAAGTCCTAGAAAATGGCCACCATATTTATTATAATAGGGGGGGGGGGTAAATCTGTGTATTTTAGTTTTCGGACCATAACTCTTCAAATTTCAAACTGTGGCGTCATTAGCCTCTTTGGTGGTGGGGGGGGTCAAGCCTTCTTAAAAGTTTCTGAAGCACCCCCTCCACAAAAGTTTATAAAATATACAATATATAATAAACTAATTTACATATAAATCATACGGTGTTGATAATTTTTGGGGCTAAGACCCATGATGAGGGTTAGCAACACCTCTGGTTTAATATGTTATAATATTTTCTTATAAATACTTAAATGTAGCCCATCCTATGGGCTATCAATTTGTATATGTTTAATCAAGTTAATATTTTTTGTGGGAATATATGCTTTTAAAAATATTAACGGAAAAAAATCACCCAAATTGAAGTTTCTGAAATTTAAAAAAGTAATAATTAGGTTGAGCTTTTTATATAGAATCATTCAATATATTAAATCATAAAGTTCGTGGAGCTATAAAGACTTTTTCCCTATCTAAATTGAGCTACCCAATTTTTTTTTTTTCAAAAGTGGGGTCAAACAATTTTATATGATTGAAATGAAATGAATATATGGCTATGTTAACAATATTTGTAGTGTGCTTCAAAAATTGTTTCCATATTTCTTTCTCCGCTTACTACATACACATCCTTGATTTACTTATTTCTCATGATTAAGATGTGAATTTTTCCTCGTTATAAAAAAATCATATAAAATTTTAAATTTTTTTTTCTAAAGTTATTAAATTTTTTAGTTACGCATAAAAAAGTTGGGTACACCCATTTTACCCGACATATGAGGTCAAAAAGTGTACTGTACTTTTTTTCTGTAATTGAAATTTTCTAGATTATTTTGTAATGCCATATTAATGCTGCGTTAGAGAAATTGATAGCCAAGCCATGTGATGCTAACATGGCAGCATGAAACATTTGAAAAGTTCGCCCAATTTCTGGGAAAAGCTTTGAAAAGCAAAGATACACACATTAGACCCCATCCTACCCTAGTTAATATAACTGTCTGTTAATAGGAACGTGACCACCCCTCTCCCCATTATTCTTTCATGACTACTACTTTAAATTGGTTCTCTTGGAGAATTATCAACCCCAAAATGGTGGAAATAATCTTAAGACATTCCTCTAATTTGATCATAATTCCCTCTACCACGCCAAAATAATAATGAATTGAGTTGGATTCCTATGTCTCCAGACTTGAATCCAATAGAATATTGGTGGATAATCTTTTCGAGAAAAATTTAGAGCAATGGAAGGTAATTTGATAACAAGGGAAGCTTAAAATATTGCATTTAGGAATATTTTTAATTAAAATTCTTCTGAAATCCCGAACACTTTAATTCCATCGATGCGTATAGGTATATAGAAGTACTACATTCAAATAAAAATATAAATTTTATTACTGAATTTCGATAATATAAACAAATTAATGACCCCTGTCTTATGCTTATTTCTACCCTTTTAAACATATCTAAAAATAAAAGTTCATTGATCAAAAAATTTTCAAAACAAAATATGTATTCTGTTATATAACTAATTTTTGTATGACATACAAATTTTCAGATGAATCGATGCAGTTTGAAGAGAAGTATATTCAAATTAGAGGGTATGTTTTAAGATTATTTCCACCACTTAATCGTTGTCTTTTGAGTTTTAGCACTATTTAAGTTGTAGGTGGTGAATCATATGAAAAATGTTTTATTTCAGCCTGTAGATATATATATAAGTCGGTTTAGCTCTGATATATACGCATAACCTCTTATGTAGGCTCATAATTTATATTATTTTAGCATGTTCGAATTTTGCAATATGAAGATGAAGCTAAAAAATGGCACATATTTGTTCTTTGCACACTTTTTTTCGTGTTGCTGGCGTCGATGATCTCGGGTATGGTATTTTATGAATAGTATTGTCTCAGTAATTATTAGGGACTGCAGTCCTGACCAGTTCACTCTCGGTCCGGTCCAGTTTAGTCCTCGTATCAATCCTAAAAACTTATAAAGTTAAGTTCTTGATATAATTTTTTTTTTTATAAAATAATTTCTAGTACTTCTTAAGGACTGGTTCTAAGACTGGACTGAATAAATATGAACTTACACAACACAAGTTATGTTATCAAATTTCCAAGATTTGATAACAATATGTTTTTTTTGTAAGGTAACTGATTAAATTCTGTCGAGTTATTCGACGATAACAATTACATATTATATCGTCAAATTTGATATCACAAAATTTCGTACAACGAAATGTTATATGACTGAGATGGTGCTAGGTAATTTTGACTTAAAGCTCTATTGCCTCAAGGATATTTCACCTTAATATATAAATAAATGAGATTAATATGTCGCTTATGTTATTTTGGGTTAAAATTGATATTCCCTTGGAATTTTTTAATCAAAATGATTATAGAAAATTATGTTAAAATAAATACATATCACTTTAAAAATAAATATGACACATAATTTATGATTTTTTTTTTTTGCATTCTTTTAGGTGGAAAAATTATATTTTACATGATCTTTGGTTCACTCATGGCAATGGGATTCCATCCTGTTGCTGGTCATTTTATTTCGGAGCATTATATGTTCAAAAAAGGATTTGAAACCTACTCGTACTATGGGCCTCTCAATTTAGTAACATTTAATGTAGGCTATCATAACGAACATCACGATTTCCCATTTATTCCAGGAAGTCGTTTACCAGGTAGTGTTTTTTTTCTATTAATAAATCTTGGTGATTCCCAACCTTTTCGTCACTGCTGAGTCTCTAACTGTAATTTCTTTGGGGGGAAGAAATTATTTTCTATTTCTTTAAAACTTTTTTTTTGTGACCATTTTTTATTAAATTTGCAGAGCCTAGACGATGTGCCACGGTGCCTTGGTGCTCCCAAGAGCCGCGGTTGTGAATGACTGAGCTATTTTCCGGGGCGTATGCAGGAGTAGGCTAGAGGGCCTTTAGCCCCCCCCCCCAATTAAGGGAATTTTTGCTTTTTACTATGAAATTGAATATTTTAATCTTTTTTTTTCAAGAAAGGTAATGTTTGAATTTTATTTTCAAAAAATTTAATATATGAAATTTACTTTTAATGTTCAAAAAAATTTTGAACAATTAATTAAATTTTCTGTGAATAGCTATGTATTTTTGGAAATTTTTCTTTAAAAAAAATAATTTTTTGTTTACAGCTGTGTATTTTTGATTTTTTTTTTTTTTTGTAAAGCTATGGATTTTTGATATTATTTGAAAATAGCTATAGATTTTTGATATTTTTTTGTGAATAGTTGTATTTTTTTTCCAAAAAAATGTAATACTTGAAATATTATTATTATTTTTTTTTTTTTTTTTAAATAACCCCCCTTCCACAAAAATATACTGCAGACGCCCCTGATCTTTTACAAGCTTTCAGTTTAATTTTTATTTCCATTTAATTTAGAGGTTCGAAAAATCGCTCCTGAATATTACGACACACTTCCTTCGCACACGTCATGGGTCAAAGTTTTGTCAGATTTTATTTTTGATCCAGCTATAGGGCCTTACGCTAGAGTGAAAAGGAAGGCCGCTAAGGAACAACTCAGGAAAATGAAAGCACAATGAAGGATTTTCTTAAAATTTCAGGATACATGTGCGAAGTACTATATTGATATTTAAATGAATCTACTTTTTACATCTGTGACTTTATACATTTCTACTTTATTAAATTTCTAAGTGACCATGAACTTTGTTATAAATGATATGGTCAATATTGATTTACTATTCTTAATTGTCAAAACCTATATTTTTTTAATATTAAAAATATAACTTATTATTTTTTTAAATAAAAAATAAACTAATGAATAATTTTAATAAAATAACACATCGTTAAAAATGATTAAATCATTGAGAACAAGCATTGCAAATAAGGGCGTACTGTCTATGTATTTTTTAAGCTACATAAACATTTGTTTAATTTTTTCCAAATAACAAACATAGTAAAAAAACTAAAATTGTGCATCATATGGAGTTTTGTAAAAAAATAATTTAAACTCTAGCAGCCTAAAATAACACAAAAATGAATTTTGAAAGGTATTTTTATAATAAAATTAAAGTAGAGATTATACCAGGTGGCACATTGATATATGAAAACATACTAATTCAATAGTTAATGAAGGTTGAATGATTGAAATTCTTATTTTGATATATAAAGCATAAAAAATTAGTTAAAAAGCAAAACCAACTTGACCTCTCTAGCTTACGTACAAGTCGAAAAAATGACACTTTACCATGATCGAGAAATTTTCATTAGCGGACTCCAAGCAGTTGGGTGTCTCCAGGACCACAGTCTACCTATTCAGCAAGTCCGAAACATTGGAGAATAAGAAAGGCTCTGTCAAAAAAACCAAACTGGATGCGGATGAGTTAAGGAAAATATCTCAGACCAATGCCCTCAAGTCCATGAGGGCCCATGCGAGAGATCTCGGGGTTTTACACCAGACTGCTCATAGAATTTATCAAAAAATTGGGGGGATATAAAGATGTGAGAAGCCACTTTTGACACCGGCAATGAAAGAATCTCATCTCCTCCGTTGCAAGATTCTTTTGAATGGGTAATTAATGTTCTTTTTACCTCTTTTTTTAACTTTTGGCCCCCTACAACCCTGATGTCCACCCCCTCGACTACACATTTTGGGTGCATGTCAAGTGGAAGACCTGCAGTGTCTGTCATCCAAACACCAAGGTTCTCAAATCCATTTTCAGCTAGCACTAGGACACCATGACAGATGACTACATCTGCAGTGGGTGACATGCCTTCCGCCGGCGCTTAGACACCATCATAGCCGCTAAGGGCGGTCACATTAATTATTAACAGAGCTCAGATACACGTCTACTTGTAGTATTAATTTTGATGAAATTTTTGTGTTTATGAATAAATTATACCTTGCTGAAATTTAAAGTTCAAAGTTTGCAGATTTTAATGGACCACTCTGTAAATCACGACAAAATTTAGTACTTAAACTTATGGTTGTGTCCACAATTTGGCATTTCTGCTCGAGATTGCTATCTTGTTATGATAAAGCATCTGTAGAAATTGGATTACTTACACTTTGTAAGACATATGTTAGCAGTTGAAAAGGCTTCACATATTTGATAGATTTACTTTTGATCTGCACATAGTTGATCGACTACATTATTCGGCAAGTCAGGCAAATTACCAGCCACCACACGAAGGGGTACAATAGTTTCATTTTTACAAACCAACTTATTGTGTTTCCATAGGTCCAGAATATTCTTTAGGACCCAAAGTGCTACCATCTAAGCTCAAGAATAAATCAAGTTACTCGCATGAAGCATACCAACCCACCATTGTAACAGTATCTCTAAATATTGAATTACGCCACCTTTCTAAACAGTGTTAGTTGAATTTCATTCACATCCAAAAATTTAAATTCCAACCACCTCCCTCTAATAAAGTTGTGAGCGAAATTATAATAGCCCTACCAGTACCACGACTTGGCGTTCTGTGTTACAAATAAAATTATCTATGCTCTGCTAAAACTGAGATGCGCTATTCCAAAACTTCTTGCGGTTGTAACGAACCCCTAATTTCAAATTTATATGATTTTTATCTTTGACTCTTCCATCGGATGTCTTTAACTAATCTAGCCATTTCCTTCTGATCACCACCGCCTATAACCATATTTATCTCATTTATTGATTCAACAAAAACTTATATCATAGATGGAATCTTTGTAGGGTTTATAAGATAAAATAAAATATATCTTTGAAATATGTCAAGCCGTTACCACTGTTAACAGATTTTTATATGAACAGGTATAGTTTATATATACCAAAGTAACTAGAAACATATAGTATTTCAAAATCTAGCTATATAATGGTCCTTATTTACTTTTTGCATCCTACTCCATTGCCCCAGATACTTTTTATAAATTAATCCAATTTTCGGGTTTTCATGGGTTAAGTTGGTTATAAGGAGGTAAAAAGAGGACATGTTCGTGCAAAAGGAACGGTTGGGGCCTCCCTAATTTAATAAGCAATATGAGTTTTCTGTAATAATAATAAAAAATAAGATAAAAGTCAATTTAAAATAAAGAAAGATCAAAATAAATTTATTTTTTTGTTGAATAAATCCTGGATAATTGACAAATATAAAAAATTTAATTTGAAATTTTACTAATAAGCAATGGGCAAACTAAAAAATTACATAGGTATAAGAAATTCAAAAAATTTCAGAACAGCAGAATGTATGTTTGACTCACACATATTATTCTATTTATCATAAATTCTGGAAGTTCATAAATATTTGGGGTTTAATTAAGAACATATTATGCAAGAGTAATTAAAAGTTGGATCTTGTATCAAAATGACCAATTCATGTAAATCATATTATTACTAAAGATCTTTTGATAAACAAAAAGGATTTAAGATCCTATCAACACTCAAAAACATTAAAAAATGTATTATAAATATTCATTATTTGTTTTTAAACAGTCAAGCATATTTTTAAGTTTCTTAATTTGCAATTCTAAATGAAAAATTACTTTGAAACCATCAAGATTTCTTCCTCTCTTATTAGATTAAATATGAAACAAAAAAAAGGAGGACTTCGTGAGCCGAATCACATTAATGAGGATTATACCTTTGAATGAGAATACAAATTAATAGCCTTTATCGTACAACACGGGACGTATTGAGTTGTGAACCCTAAACACAACGCCATACCTTGTATAACTTTGTTTTCGAGTCGCTATTAAAAAGGTGTCTCACTCTCCAGATAAAAATCTCCGGCAAAGGAAAAAAAATAATTTCAGAAATATAAACAAAATTAACAAAAAATTAAATATGGAGCTCACTTCATCCACTCGCTATAAAAGAAATGGGGAAGGGCTAGTAAAAAATTATTTGAATTGAATTTGAATCTATTAAGAGATCTCTCTAAAGAGAGCAGACTGAAGAAAATCCTTCAGAAGCACACCCTCAATTCAAAGGAAAATGATCCAAAGAGCTTGACTGCATCTTAACAACTAACGATATTTAAAAATTGAATATATATATTTTTCATTTCATTCTCAACAAATTATTACTTTTTAAAAAAATACTTTGGTACAAGATATTAGAATGGATATTTATCAGATTTACATAAATATATGATTTAGTATGTACCCATGGGCCATGGCTTCTATAGGTATTTATATATGTTCCTCCATCCCTGTATTACTACTAATCAAAACACATACTCTTAACATTAATGTATTGTAAACGAGTCAGGATTTAATAAGAGCATACAGTATTGAGTCTTAACTTTCGTGTTCTAGTCGGGAGTCTATCGTTGTGAGATAATTTCGAGTAAAATATGGACTCGATTGCAAATAAAGTCTCGAGTCCACGTCCCCATCTCTGGTTGTTAGTATGAGTCGTTTATTGAAGAATATCACTCTATCCCTTGCTTACTCATCAGCACCAGAGAATCAAGATGAAGTCACATGCTTCAGTAAATGCGCTTTCTAACACAACAACATTTTTTTTAAAAATGCGAAGCAAATGCTTTTAAATAAAATAAAAAACTTGCTTTATGTAAGTGCATAGACCTGTGGACTCTACAGACATTTCCTTCAACATTTTTCTACCAGAAAATGTCAAAAATTGAGTTAAATTTGTGCTTGTATAGAAAATTGTATACCTTGATGTCCTTAATTATGATTTTTAATACTTTATAGTATATCTGCAAATATTTTTTTTGAAAAAAGTATGAGACGGGTTGAAGCTAATAATGTATTTTATATTTTATAGAAATTGTATCAATCACATAAGTAATGATTTTTTTTGAGCTATGAGATGCAATTGATGATAAAAATATAATAGATTGAAGGCTAGAACGCTTAGTTAATCATCGAAAGTTCAAATAAATATTCTAAACAATTCAATGAAGAACCTTGTTTTTGGTTTTTTTGATTTTTGATTTAATAATAAGCCCTCCCAATGCGAAATTTTATAAATGCTATTTAATTATGTTTTTTATTTTATTAATAGGTTTTTTCCCGAATAAATGTAAGCTTAAAAAAATTATTATTTCAAATGTTGTTAGTTCAGATACTTTAAAATCACAAACCAGATATGAAAGTGATCTAAAAATATCTAACCTCTAAAGTATTTGTTCATTAAATCTTGTGATATTGATAAATTTCTTAGTGATCTGTGTAATATTTTGTTCTGATTTTGTCATCCTTTTCATAAGATCAGAATAATTTCATTTCAGCTTTGTAAAATGTCTTCAACAAATACTTTTATTTGTATATGCTCAAACAACTCATTTAGGTCAGAGGAGTGATATAAATTACATAACTCAGAAAGCTAACTTGGGTCATTTTTTAAATGGCATTGAGGAATAAAGATAAATTGGGGCACATTACAAATCTTGCAATTCTTGTACACTAGTTTGAATTCAATAGACCATGGGAAAACGGAATAAGACTCCGTTTTGTGGTAACTAATTGATCATTCCTCTTATATAAAATAAAAATATTTAAATATAGCATTGAATTTAATAAATAACATTTTCTATTAATTCAAACATACTTTGATATATGTATTTAATAAAGAAAGATCAATTAAATTGATGACCCAAATAGGTATCTTATTTTCTAGAAAGTCAGAAGTTTGAAATTATAAAACAAATATTCATAAATTCGCAAAACACGAAACAAATTGGTTTCAATTGAAACATTCACAAACAAACATATAAAATAAAATAAATTAATGAAATAAATGAGATTTCCAAATGAGACGTCAAACATGATCTGCTTGAAAATTGACAGTTGAGATTGTGTTTTGTGGATAAATGAATGAGATCAAAAAAATTTTACCTTCGTCTCTCTATAATCAAATGCTGTGTTCCACGAACAACTAACATTCATTATTAAATCTTCACAGAACTCCCAATCGTATGAGAAGTCATCTGTAAGAAACAAAAATTAATTATTTATAATGGGATCCCCCTCTCTTGGTAACCTCAGCCATACGGGGCCGGAAGCTTTGGCAGGCAAGGAAGACCTTATGCAGATCCATTTTACATGTTACAACGTATGTTACATGGAACAGGCATCATGTTCGACCCTCCCCCAGAGATAGAAATCGCATGTGTTCAGGTACGGATTGTTTGCAGGCAAAAAATCCAGGATTTTTTAAAAATGAGGACATTTTGTTGCCAAGACATCCTGCACTTTTTTGGCCTTGTGGGCCGGTGCACTGTCTTGTTGGAAGGTGTAATTTCTTCTTTGGGATCATCCATCCATCCAGGAAATGTAAATTAAAAGTGCATAAGCAGAACTAGTCCAAAGGCAATGTATGTTACATTAAAAAAAAAATTAAAATAATCCAACATTACATTTTCTATTAAAACACAAAAATTCCTTAATTTGGAAGGCCACAGCCTCTCCAGCCCACCACCTGCGGATCCCCCTGCACATGGGCTGAAAATCCCTGGCTTAACAAAGAAAATACTTATTTTTTTGTTCTAAATTGGTTTTTTTTTTAATTATTATTATTTTTGTATATATAATATACTCTCATTATGGAGTAGAGTCCCATAATACTTTTCAAGCCATTACTTAGTTTGAACTTAAATCACAAAATTGCAAATAAAATAAGTAGCGTAGGTTGGTACACACTGAAAATGACTCGAATTATATGAAAAATAGCGTGCTCGGAAAACTACCCTCGAGAAAATTGCCCGTATTTTATTGTCCAAACTTCAAAATATTTCCCAGCACTCGGGTTGTGCGAGGTACTTGGGGGTACCTCTGGATCCTTGAAAATCCCCGCCAATTCATCCAAAGAATAATTGTTTTTTGTTCGGAACTATTTTTTGGTATTAGAGGGATTTCTAGGATGTTTGGATGAATTGGTGGTGGTTTTTAGCAATCTCACATTTCCTCTGGGACTATCAGGGGGTGGAGGGGTATTCAACCATATTTTGAGGGACCCTAAGCTGTTTATTCCTCCCCCTTCCTTATGAATCCTCTCGATCCAATTCTTAGAACATTAGACTGAGTTTAAAAAACTGTATTATAATGATATTACTCACACTTGAAGGAACTTCCTTGGTGGATGGAACGAACATATATGTTTAAATATTTGTCATAAATTATATTAAGCAAATTTATAATGTGTTATTATTCATCATGAAGTTCGAATAAAATACGGACAATTTTCCTCCGTAACAATTTTCTCCATGGCAATTTTCCCCGGGGTAGTTTTCCTAGTACAAAAAAAAATAGGGTCATTTATGTGTGAAGCCTTTTACATTTCAGCCTATGAGTTAATGAGGGAGACCAATAATGCCCTCTAGCATGGACATGTCCTCTTTTTTAGATTTTGAAACTAACTTAACCTCATAGAAAACCTGGGCATTTCATTCATTTATAAAAAAGTTCACATGGTGCACTGGGCGGGATGTCAAAAAGTATACGTCCGGGCAAATGAGGACAATTGGTCGTCAAACATAGACCCCATCTACATTCAATAACGGTCTGCATAGCTTGATGGGTAAAATGACAGGCAAATTAAGTAAAATCTATTAAAAAGCAATTAAATTAATTAGGTGAGATTTTTTGATTTTTTTAAATGCTGACCATATTTGGGTTTCATTCTATTTATTTACAAAAATGCCGATAAGAAAAACAAGGGAAATATATGTCACTTAAATAAGGAAAAAATGTATTTCACCCCAAATAACTCTTAACATGCATAACATTTTTGTACTTGATACTTACATGGGAAAATAATTCTTTTCTTCAATTAAAATGTTTTGATTACCGTCTCAATTCAAATAAATACTGGGTGGGTAGTTTTTTTAAAAGGTACAATAAGAAATTTATAATGAGTCAAATATGTGAAAATTTAAATATGCAAAAAAATATATATAAAGGTTTAATTTTGGCCTAGATGACCTTCTTACAACACTTTGTTACCTCTGCGTATATGGGCAGCACAGTTCCAAAAGCGTCAACAGGATTATATTTTAGGGGCTTGGTGTTTGGAATTGTTTTGAATTTTTTTCCCCAAAAATTACAATTTTTTGGAAAATAATTTGAAAAATTAAATGTTTTCTTAAAAAATTTGAAAAAAAAAATTAAAAATTAAATTGAAAAAAAAAATTAAAAATTAAATTAAAAAATAACATTTTTTAAATTTTTTTTAAATCTACGGTTATTCAAGAAAAATTCAAAAATCGATAGTTAATTTGAAAAAAATTACATTTATGGAAAATAAATTCAAAAATCCAGAGCTGTTTACAAAAAATGAAATTTCAAATATTAAACTTTTCAGAGAAAAGTTTCAAAAATCCATTAATCTTCTGAAACAATTATTATTATTTTTTTTTTTAAATTCAAAAACCAATAGTTTTTTAATAACAATTATATTTTGGGAAAAAAATTTTAAAAGTCAATTTCAAATATAACATTGTTTGAAAAAAAAATTACAAATATTAAATTTTTCCGAGAAAATTTTCAAAAATTCATAGCTATTCACAGACAATTCAAAAAATAAAAATTCAAAAAATTGAAGTAAATTTCAAATTTTACATTTAAAAAAAAAAATCAAATACTTGATTTTCTTGTAAGAATCAGAAATTCCTTAATTTGAGGAGGGGAGGGGGTACAGTCCCTCCAGCCCTCCCTTCGGACTTCCCTGAGTTTCTTCTGGGATTTTGTCCCAAGATGGCTTAATATGGACAAACTGTCCTTGCTTCTTGTGGAACTTCATTTACTTTTCTTTCTACTATTCATACCATGTAAAAAAACTAGGGAGTTCATATTTGATAAAGAGGAGGCGAATTATTCATGTCCTATAAGGGTTTAATGTTATTCCAACACCAATATTGCTCTTTCAAAACGAGATGACTAGGCGCTCCATTCTGTAGGAAGCTAACTTAATGGTTTGAGAAGGTGTTAGAGACCTAGATCAGTACATTTGTCTTCCATATTCCAAATAACCCTCATATTTGGGACTTGGACAAGGGATTGGGTCTCACCTTCTATCTTCAAGGTCAGGCTCACCTACTCTTGACTGCTTCTAAAACTAAGCCCATGGAGCATTGTACCAACAAATAGAAGCTGAAAGATTAAGAAATGAAGCCATGGTAATTGTCAAGTATCTTACACCCGACGGTGTGAAAAATAAAGATAAGGTTTATTTGGAATATGTAAGACAAATGTTCTGCTGTAGGCCCCTAACACCTTCTCAAACCAATAACTTAGGATCCGATATAATGGAAAATGCCTCTAGTTATATTATATTTGCAATTAAAAAAAGATAATTTTGATTCGTCGTTATTTTTAATTTGATTTACCTATATCTTTTTTTATTTTTTATTACAGAAATTCCATATTTTACTGGATGTTCTAGAGAAATAGGGAAAATCTTTTAAGGCTTATATCAAACGAACTGGATGGGTTAAAACCATTTTTTATAATTATTTGAAAGCTACATTTAATGACGTTCAATTATTAGGGTTCGACAAACATACACATTTTGCTTTAATGATATAAAAAATAACTCCTCAACAAATCCTTGGTATTACTCTACGTTTTTCATGAAAACACTCAGACGAATAGCACACAATATAATTAGTATTAGTGATGCTGCAGGAGGGGCAAACTGTATATATTTGCATACTAAGTATACAAAATATAATGTTCTTATACCTAGTGATGAAATTCGTCTGTATTCTGGATATGTTAAAACAAAAGAACTGAACATCAACAAGGTAACACTGAGAATTTCAAGAATGACTTGGAAGAGAAGACCTTTAACCTTTAATGACGTTTCATTAAATGAGCTGAAGTTTGGCCATGGCCCCGCTATTGCGTAGTTCCTGAAAATTCATGTATCCTTGATTCAAAGAGTATGGTTCTAACTTTATAAGTTTCCAACCTCAACGTAATTAAAAGCTAGTCACATATATCTAGCTCATTGGTTCTTAAGCTTATTGGAGGTACTGAACCCTGCAAGCTTAAACAATGCATTCACCGAACCCCTTCATTTGTCTTCATATTTATCAGTGCACAAAATTAACCATGTATCAGTTGCAACCAACAACCATTGTGTTCAAAGAACAAAACCAACAAAGTATGAGTTTAACACAAAACATAACTTAATGAATATTTGCTACAAATCAATGTGTTTTTTTTTTTTTGCTATTGCCTTTCAGACTCAAGTTTAGAAATATGTGGCTTCACCTTGGCAAGCGAAAACTTATATCGTTTTCGCAACAGAGTCTGTTTCTTTTTATTCGTTTTTATGTTGAGAGCTCCGTCTGAACAAAGATAGCATTGCTCATGTCGTATATAATTTATGCAGATACTGTCATTTGAAAGAGGAATTAGTGATAACTTTTCTTCAGCAGCTGTTCCATCATAATATTGCAATCTTCAACGCAGCTGGTTTTACAACTGTTAGAATTTGGTTTGCCCTACTTTCTAATGAGGTAGGCAACTTCGTACGATGCTATGATGATTGTCTTGTCGATAGGTACAAAGCCCAGAACAAGCAGAGTAGCCTTTTTATCAAATTTGGCGAACTTCCCCTTGAATTCAGCAAGTATTGAGTTCTTATATTTCCCATCTCCATGCAGCTGTAGTAAATGTTCCTTCAGTTTTGCCGGTGCTAGATTAAAATGGTTCATTTTGGTAATCCAAATCATGCATTGAGGACGCTGACTCCTATCTCGTTCCATTATACACGTGAATCCATATTGTACGTATTCGTTGGATTACTTTTTATTTTTGCTCGACATAGTTCGTAAGAAGAGATTGAAAGATTAAAAGACAATAAGAAAATTACATACAATCGATATAGTCAAAAGTTCACTACTGAGTGCACCAAGTTCCCTGCGCATATGTATCAAAGCTTAGCAATGTGGCCTGCTCACCTGCAGGAAATTACCGATAACCAGATTGTAACGTAACAAATAATATGAATGGGCTGTATTTGTGTTTTGTGTAAAACATTTTTTCTAAGCAACTAAATATTTGTAATCTAACACAGAGAAGAAACTTTTCTGAATCTCTCAAGGGATCCCCCCCCCCTTGTTGTTTTTTTATGTTGGTATCCCCCCTCTCTGAGTAATGTAACGCTGTTGTGGCACATTCGCACTGAAAGCAGGTAGCCTCAGTCGATAGTCGCGCTGTGGATACGGGATGGTTGTCGAACCCATGAGAGTTGCCTCACCGAACCCAGGATAAGAACCACTGATCTAGCATCTCTTGACAGTTACTCATCAAAGTTTCAGCCTATTTGGACGAGTAGTTGTTATATAACAGTCGTTTGAGTGAGTTATTATTTGATAAAGTATTGAGCTGTCGTTTAAGTAACTTTCAATAGATGCTAGATAGATGTGACTAGCTGGTTCAGTCATTTGGACAAAACAAATATTTAATGACAACTCGACTTTGCTGCACACATCTTTAATTACTCGCCAGAAGCTCCAGGAGCTCGGATGGAAAGTTCTTATGTATCCACTCTACAGTCCAGACCTGACACCAAGTGACTACTACCTCTTCCTGTCTATGACCAAGGCGCTTGGGATTACAATAGACTCAGTAAAAGCCTGTGAAAATTGGTTGTCCTAGTTTTTTTGCCAAACGGGACAAGAGCTTCGACCAGAAGGGGATAATGAAGTTGGGTGCTCGTTGGCCCACGTACACGCTACATAATGTTCCTGTGCCAGTGAGACAAAGAAATGCACGAAGTGTAAAGAATATTGCTGCCACAAGCGCATCAATTCAAGATGACCCAAATTTGTCTCTTACGCGCCCTTCTCAATCGTTAGACATCTCTATGACTGAAGCTGCCTGACCACTTCAAACGTCAGGAATTCGTAAAATGGGCTGAAGGAAAATTCGAAAATGATCTGATTTTCAACGTAAAATCATCTTCAGCGATGAGGCACATTTTTGGCTCAATGGCTTTGTTAACGAGCAAAATATGTGCTATTGGGCCGAACAAAATCACGCGATTCATGAGGCGCCATTACATCCCCAAAAAATTACTGTTTGGTGTGGATTGCATGCTGGCGGGTGTCATTGGGATCACACCTTTTTCGTCGACGATGACAATTGCCACGTTACTGTGAATGGAAATCGTTACTGTGCCATGATAACCGATTTTTTTTTTTTTT